>NC_088099.1:133427516-133727516 GCF_036370855.1 Dromaius novaehollandiae
GCTTATTCTTCCGTCTTTGAAAGAGGCAGTGGGGAAAGGGAGTATTGAGAGTGCTTTTTATAGTTTCTTCTAAAGAAACTGTTGCACACTTTATAAAGTAGTTGAATAGACTTAGAGCTGTTCAGATGGCTCCAGTCTTTGAATTCCGTCCAATATACTGTATGCAAAATGGAGACAGTTTAAAAGGACTAATTGAGAGAATTTCACTCCAACCTATTTGAGACATGGTGATAATACATTGGTGGTTCAAATTATGCTGAAATTTAACATTGGATGTCCTATATCCTCGATGAGTGATTTGACCTTTGGGTTCTCTGAATTTTGAGTGAAAGGACGTTAAAAGATAAGCGCATTAAAAGATAAGGACACAAGATACAATACTTTTTTCTTAATTTTGTACAAGAAACAACCTCTTTGTCTAAGAACACCAGTTGCGTATGGCCTCATAGGGGAGAGAGACGATGGTATTTCCATAACGTGGGAGTTCCCTTTGAGGACATAAGCAGTTCTGGGTGTGCCCCCGACATTTTATAAGTAAAATTTAGGTACCACCAACATTTGACCTTTCCAGAGCAAAGAGCTGCCGAGTGAGGGCTTCAGGTATGTAAGTTTTAAATTCAATGTGTAAATCTTGGACCCTAATCTATTTATGCATCTAGCTTTATATTCTCATTCTTGCTCTATGCTTGTGATTGCTCTGTGCAAGAAGCTTTAAGGAGTGAGAACACCTCCTCTGAGGTTTCTTTAAGTGTGCGGTGAAATTCTGAACAAATGGCAAGACACCCACTGACTTCAGCCATGCCAGGAATTCACATGTGGTTAAAAGATAACTGGTTTTGTTTTTATTGTATGTCTTTCCCCTTTGTTCATGAGCATTGGCAGTGAACCTAACATAATGAGACTTACAGAGGTTCCCTGGACAATGTTATTAAAAAAAGAGAAAGGAAGCTGTCTAATGTATCTAATAATAACTGAATGATAGCAAACTATTCACACAGTTGTCTGTGTCAGCAGGGAATGTATTTAGGGACTAAAGAGGGGGCCTTCCAATCTTATATTCCTGCAAAGCACTGAGCAACTAAGGATGGCAGAAAATATGTATGTCCATGACAAAAATATAAGTAACTTCTCATTAAAATAATTCTGAAATAGTTAACTACGGTTCCAAGTTAACACTAGGTATGTTTCAAGTTAACACTATATATGCAATTTATGAGTTAACATACAGATTTCCACCCATTGCCAAAGTCTGTATTTATGTGCAGATAACATTGTATGACAAAAAGCTTAAATCAGTCTTTTTTGCAGGCTAAGAACATAGTGTGTGACCCAGCTCAGCCTAAATATTTTTCATCCTATTATCCACAAAAAGATTTGAGTTGGATGATCGGAAAAAAATACTCATGCTAATATTCAGTTTGGTTCTCCCTCCTTCAAATATTTCAAAATTAAGTGTTATGACTGCTATGACTAATACTTTTTGTTTTCTGCATGTTCTTTTTCAAATCATTATACCAGGATTTGTCATTCTTATTTGTCATTGTGTCTTTTATATCTCCTTCTTGTTTTGTTACTAATTAAAATTTTGTTACTAATTAAAATGGAAGTCTTATGACCAAATTGTTCCTGCCAGGTAGAGCACAGAATATACAGCAAAAATTCTAGAACCTACATTTATGGCATCTACATGTCTCACTGGATATCTTAAACTATAGTTTTACTTCAATTAACCGATTATAAATTGATTCAGTGTAGTTACCAGTTTTGTGAAATTGTTCTACATATGCCCTGCATGTTTGTTTGGCTACAGACACCTCTTTACTGATAAACCAAAATTGGTTGTTATCTTGGGCAAATTTCTGTGTGGTGTCCAAAGTATTCTTTACAATAGTGTTAACTAGTAAGCACTTGATTCACAAAACTCCACTGAAAATCTGTCTACTTTGGATATTTCTCTGTGGATTTATATTACAGAATAGCACAAATGTAATCCTTTATTGGAGAACATAGTGGCTATTGCGTTGTACACTATGTTGTGTCCTTTTAATAATACAGTTTTTCTCCTGCTTCTTCCTTATTCCCACATTTAATAGTATGCTTTACAGTAGATATTGTTGAAGAAGGCAATTAAATCTGTACCCTCACACTGAACCAAATTCAGGATCAAAATTTTTGTACTTGCACTGGCTTATTCCAATTGCTTGCCTCATGAGAAAACTGTGCTTGCTTAGAAAATTTGATAAAAATATTTTTGCTGTTTATTATTTGCTTTTTTTTTTAATTTGCAGAATCAGCTTAAATCTTTGACAAGATTAATAAATATCTTTTTGGTGCATTCCTCCAAAGTTTTTAGCTGACTGTTCAGCCAGCTTTAGTTTTGTCGTGGAATACTTCTGTCATCATTAAGTCACGCTTACTCTCATGCTACTCAAACAAAATATAACATTTCCTGTCTCTCTATAATTTCATGTATTTTAGTTAAGCATATTAAAGTCCCATCCATTGCAAAACACTCCTTTTTATCTATGTGCCAGCATCTGTTGCAGCTGCTGCTTTCAGCATCCTATGTGCTGTCTGCCCTTTCCCAGTGTCATTCCTCTCCCTTCAGGAATGAGCAGGACTTTGCTGAGGCCAGGAGAGGAAAAGGGTGTGCTATTAAAGACCCTTTCTGCCTTCCTGTGCAGGTCATCTCCTGTGCAGTGATAAGAGCTTCTGGCTGTTGCCATTGCTGTACAGGGCAGCTCTGACTCTGAGCAGGAAAGTCTAGGCCAGACAGAGGATGTGATGGCCTATGAGCTCTCCCCCCCATGCCCTGAGGTACTATGCGCCAAAGTCTGTTGTGTGCATAGATTGGTATCTTTTCTACAGATTCAATTATAAGTAAATGTGTGGTACTCAATTTCATAAATGGGTTTCCAAACTGCTGCTAAAACCTTGCATGCTGAAATGTTAATATTTCATAATTAAGAATGTTACATGGAAATTATGTTGTTCTTTTATGTGTAATTTTTCCCATTCCTCAAATTTTAGATTCTATTTTGCATTATAGTTTGGATACATTTAAGCATATTTCATCCAGCTTCATTGAATAATTACTTATCTGTCATGTGTTAGCTAAACAGCCAAGTCCTGGCATCATAGCTAGGGATATTTGCTAGTTTGCTGCTGTGGCTTTCATGTTCAGTGTTTGTTCTGTAATAGCCCTTAAACATTTGCCATGGGCAAGAATATTTGGGCTAGAATGAGTCTTTACATAATTCCTTAGAGGAAAACAAGGTTCTTCTAATAACAATTAAAATTAGCAATGATATTAGGCCAAGAATTTAAAATCACATCTCACTCCTGTGTAAATTCCCCTTCATCATAAAAAAAATTAAAATCAAATTTGAACAATATTGTATAATCTATGCATAATACACAGCTTCAGTGATTTATTTCTTGTTTTGGCATGGGCACAGTTGAATGATATGAGAGCTAATTTTGTTTTTCTGTTTTAATAGCTCATATTGTCTGCATAATGAACCCTTTTGAGCTTCATTGGGAGAGTCACACTGTCTATACACTTTTGTTTGTACAAAATTTCTGGTTCATTCTCTAAGAAGTTTCTTACCTGCAGCCTGAAAGAAGAGAGCCTTTCACACAAGTACCAGGAAGAGACAAGCCCACAGAGCTGGGATTCCTTGTTAAGGTGGTTGTCAGAGAACGGATGCCAAAAATAGAAGCATGGAACAAAGTCATGAGGTGTGAATCTCAGGGTAAAAGGGTCTCTGATGGTATTGAAAGATGGTCCCAGTTGTGCTGCACATTTTGATAAATGATAGTGCAATGTTTCTGTTGGATCAGATGAGGAATGATGGTGCCATACTTGCAAAGATGCTCAAATAACAAGAGGCTTTTTGTAGCAAGAAGTGGAATAATTCTGTTTTGTAGAGAAGAATGGCAAAGAAATAACAGTGAAGACTGCCAGGTAGATCAAGAATTTGAGATTTCTGGAAATTTGGGAAGTTTGACCATCACAACATATTCCTAAAAACTGTATTTCTGGCTCTTTTCAGATTCAATTTCCTCTTTAAAGAAGCACTTCAAATTGAGAAATGAAAGGGGAGGCTGGGAGAAGCTTGTTTAACCTCCATTTTCACTCTTCATGTTCAGGACAAAGTAAATCGGGCAAATGAGGGTAAGGCAAGAGTGATGGGTATAGATGAAGGAATACCAAAGATCGGGGAGGGGAGAGGGAGGTGCAGCTAGAAGAAAGGACTAATCCTGACAAGAGCAGTCTGTAGCTGAAAGGAAACAGAACCACTGGAAAGCAACAGAGAGAGGGAAAAGATCCTGTCTAGGAGTAGGGCCTGGGCAATAAGGAATGATAGAAGTGCTCATATATTAATGCAGGCCAACATACACTGTTGGTTTATTTTTATTTTTCCTAGAGGGGGCTAGCATGTTTTTGTTTGGCATTTATCTTAAGATATGTAAGATTTATCATAAATGCTTATGATAAATCATTAAATGTGAAATAGATATCATTTATCTTAAAAGTAAATATACATAGAAAGCCTTTGTAAGATTACTAAGTGGATTGAAGTATAGGAAAAGAATTTTTGTGATACTAAAAAATAAAATTATGCATTATGCTTGCTGTATGTTGTAAATTCATGCATCTGTCTGCTTGGATTCAAATTGAGTGTTTAGATCCTAAATTTGTAGTGAAACATAGTCAAAGAAAATCAACATAAACACACATGCTTTGCTTTATATATTTTTGTTTTCATAAAACACAGAAGTTTGTCAGCTGCATTATGTAGGCATAAAAAGTATACAAGAAGTTAAAATTCTACTGGTGTAGTCATTGCATTCTTATAGACGGGTTTCCCAGAAGCTAAATTGCAGTGAATATGACCTGGCAATCAGAGGAAGAAAGAAGAGGAAGCGCTCTTCTGGGACTCTTATATAACACGGGCACGCTACGTAGGGTTTGTAAAAGCTGAAGGCCATCTCTAGTGCTGGGCAAAGCTAAGCTGCTGCCCTTTTGAAAAACGTCAAGAGAATTGATACAGATGCCATGTAGTGTTTACACCTTTTCTGTAAATCCTAAGCAGCTTCCAGCTATGAGATTTTACAAAGCAAGTCAGCATAAAGAGGAAGGAAAACATGCTGATGAGATTCTTCTTGTTCAAGTTGTCTCATGTATTTCTGGCTGGAGCCATTCGTATGTCTCCATCCCAAGCACTCCTTTAAATAAACCCCAGTCAGATGCAATTTGGAGAGTTTTTATAGGCACCGAGAGCGATGACACTGCCTTTTCCTGAGACATCGTGGTGAGGCGCCTGTGAGAGAACAGATGAAATACACTGGGGCAAGTTCCGGGGTGACGAATCCAATATTCGAGCTTGCATTCTTCTCAACATGTTTTTCTGTTTATAATACCATTGTTTGTCTCATAGGGTACTGAAAGTATTTAGAAAACATGAATCAGTTCAGGTTAAAGGGACAAAGACTTGTTGCTTTACTTTTAATCAAGCAAAATCTATGAGTCAAAGGGATTTTACTTGTGTGGACGTTATCTGAAAAATATGTTTTACATTAAGTTAAGGTTAAACAAACAGCAAACAACAATAGGGTACATATAAATAATGCAAGTAAGTAATGTTATAATATCTCTGCCTCCACATATTGCATATTTCTTAGCCTGATGAGAAATAGAAATATCAGAGATCCTCAAATCAAAGGAAGGGTTCTGATTTTCTGTAAGTATTCCTTTATTTTCTTTCCATATTGTCTACTACTTTTGCTTGTATTCAGGTGATGACCTTAATCCTGGACTGTTTTGGCCTTCAGGACATGCTGGAAAACATATCTTCTCCTTTACTTTTCAGGATTTGAAAGAAGGGATCAAAGGCAAGAATGAAGTATGGGTTGATATTTGTGTGTTGATTATTGTGTATGGGTTGAAGGGAATGGTAAGGAATATATTGATCAGGATATCTAAAGTGATAGACTAGGGTCATATTCATTTTTATAAATAAAACCAAAAGATATACACTGAAATAAATATTTTAAAGGAAATGACACCGTTTTGAGGGTACTTCGTCTGCTAAAATTTCAAAGGTATGCCAAATTATACTACCTCACTCTGAAGTACAGCATGGAAATGTTTCCAATGTAGACACTCAACAATGAAAATAGTATCTCTTTCCCAATCTTTCCAACAGTACACAGAAACCATTCATTTTTCTCTGCCTTAGCAAATTATAACTTGTTCATTATATTGTGTGAGCCTTTGATATAAGTCAGCTAGAGAAACCACAGCAACCAAAACTTGAGTCATGGCAGCTCGTGATGATATAACCATGTCATCTCCTGATGATATGGAAGAAAAGTGGTGCAACTGGCACACAGGAGCTTCAATTTACTATTTACTTTGTCTTGCTTGTATGAGAATGGTAGGTCATAAAGCAAGCTGTCACTTGGTGATATACAGAGAATTAACTTCTAATATAAATAGAGTTGCTTGTCTGTCCAAGCCTGCAAAAACCAAACACTCTGTATGCTCTGTGGAGTTTATTTTTGGATCTTTTCTACTCCTCTTCGCAATACCGTCATTGTCTTGCCTCTTACTATGACTTATGAAGTAAGTGTGCTCATGATGTACAGCTGCCCTATTTAAGAAACAGTCTCAGAAAATATTCCTGCAAATATTTCTAGTCATTTAGTGAAGGCATAAAAGAAACATAAGAATAGCCAAGAAAAGATGTCAAATGCAAATGTCTCCAGCAATGTCAAATGCATGTCAAATACTGTATTTGATATTATATATTTTTTGAAAGGGCAGTGTAAGAAATTACAATAAATTTAGGACTGCCTGTAGACAGCTTCACCTCCAGGTAAGTTTCTGAGCACTAGCATTTTCTATTAACAAGATGCCTCTCAAGGCCTAGAGTTAGCCAATAGGAGACAACAGGCCCAGGGACGTAAGTAAAGTTTAGGTCAAATGAACATAAATATAAAGCATGTTTCAGAAAACATTTCAAAAAATAAATCCCCTTGTAGCACAAGCTACAGCTCAGCAGGTTATAGGCTCTATGCCTCCCTTGTAACCCATAAGAAAGCCATCTTAAGAGCAAGCTCTTTTGTTCGGGGAAGAAACCAAAAGAACAGGAAAGATCCATATATTCTGATGCTTTCAGGAAACCCATTCTGGATCTTTCCAATTTTTTTTTAATTTGAAATATTTTTTCAAGATTTTGGGCTAGGTCTTTTTGATTCACATATTAAAAGATCAATAATTCAAACTTGTGTTTAAAAAGATGGTGTCAAAATCTTTTGTTTAAAATATATAACAGAATAATCAGTGTTTTCAAAATTAACAATTTCATTAGAAAGCAAAATGTTGAACTAAAATATTGTGACTTTTTTATTCTCCCCATCCCCTGTTTCTGGCTGAAATTATTAGCTGAATTTACCCTACATTCCCTAGTTCCAGTCTCCCCAGAGTTCATTTACTTTACACAAAAATGTATTTGCCCAGCTCTGATGCCAGCTTTAAATCTCACCTCTTTTGTAACTAGTCCTTGGAAACAGACCAAATTTCTACAGCTTACAAGATTCGGGGGAGATAGTTTGGTAAAAGAATGTATTCTGAAGACTTGTATTTTTCTTTTTTTGGAGAAAAGTACTGATGCTGTGATGCCTAGTCTGTGTTGCACAAATGGTGATAGTGAGTGCAGTTAATATGTTCTAATAACTTATTTTTTGCATATCCTGACTTTTGAGAATTGATGTCTTCTATATGCTGCATATCAAAAATTTAACTGTTTCAAAAAGGTTGGAGGAGTTCCTGAAACATTTTATTCAATACCAAAGTGCATCCTCATGATTTTAAACCAGAAAAATTAACAGAGAGATTTTATGGATAAGGCCAATATTTTCCAGAGAGACATATTATTTTTTGGTAGCCAATTTATAACATGTAAAAGAAGCCTACTTTTTTTATTTTCATTTCAGAAGGTGAGAAGCATTATGTCTTCAAAGGGTTTTCAACTTGAGACTCAAAAAAAATGCACCCCAGATCATGATTTGTATTTGTGAATGTGCTTTTGTGAATGCTGTAAAATTTTTGAACAATGTAAAAGAAGAATTTGGGATGCTGCAGCTGGTATTCTGACTGGCTGAACCACAGCCTGAACTCAGAGGAACACAACACTTAAAGGTTCATCAAGAGGCAGTTATTTTGCACTTTTTTGACTATATTTTTTAAGTGTCAGTAGCCTGTCTCAGACACAGTACCTTTTTTGAACCTCATATGCTAAAGAAGAAAAGAAACAGGAAATTAGTGGCTGATCAGAAACTTTACAGATCCTAATGAGCTTGGATATCTTTTTTGTACAAAGTTACAATATTTCAGTTTGATTTAATAGCATATGCAACATCTGTGATTATCGTAATGATCCTCCCTTTACTTGCATGGCGTACTTGTGTGGCACACACATTGTGCGTTACATATGCAACAAGGACACTGCCCATAGCTTGTAACTCAGTCTGGAGTGGTTCAGTACAGAAAACAGAATCTGCTCCCATTTTATGTAATATATTCGGAGGGCAAAAAAGTTTCCAACCGCCTTTTCCAGACTGATAAAAATACTATTTGATTCTGAACTAACTGAAGCGAGGAGTTATTGGCAGAGGTACTACACTGAAATATCATTGCAGCAAACCTCACAGAACAGAAGTAATAATTATTAAATATCTTTTCAAAGGCTCTGGGAGCTAACATTATTTAAAAGCTGTACCTCCTGAAGCCCACTGTGAAATACTTCTAACATAGAGGTTGAATGGCAGTCTGACTAAGCACTGGTAGTCTAAAATAAATGAAAATAATTCAGGGAAGCAATACTGCATATAGTGCAATTTATACAAAGTTGAAAGGAAAATAAGTGAGAATCTAATATAGACACTAAATCATATACATTTATACACTGGTGACTACTTAAGATCTTATATCTGTCATGTATTTGTTTTATTTACAAAACTAGAAAGGAAAATGATCTTAAAGTATTTAAGAAAGGAAAATGATCTTAAAGTATTTAAGAGTCAGTGTAATTGCAGAAAATGGAAAAAATGTTTTCCCAAGATAACGGACTGCTCCAGCTATTAAATAATGAAGCAAAGTAGAAACATTTATTTTCCAAGCAGGAAGAATTGATTCTGAGATAAATTTCTATGATAATGAATGTAAAGCAGGCATACAGTATAATTAACCCAGAGGTATCTGATTTTATACAGCGAGTATTGAACCAGCAGTGCTTGTTGTTCATTGAGGCCTGATTCTCCAAAGCGTTATTGTCATGTTTAAAACCTGTTTCTGAATTAGGGCCTAGCAGGGCTCAGCATGTTGCAAAGAGGTAATGAGCTCCAGCAATGTATTTACTCACCAAGCCTGATGCTGTTTGGAAACGTCCCTTTCCTTCCTAAGAGAAGTGATGTGTACTGAATGAGGGGTAGAGAGCAGGCTTTGACAGGCAGCTTTTTACTGCACGAATGTCCTTTGGTTCCCATGAATGGAAGCCTTTGCAACACAAGAAACTTTTAATCCTGCTTTCCAATTATTTTTACAGGTGACATCATTGCTTTTCCCCGCAGTTATTTTTATGCAGTTACTGCCTACCTGCCTATTTGCCCTGGAGTGACTGTCCCCCCTGCGCCCTCCCCCAGACCGCCCAAACGCATCCACAGGCAGGTCTACAGATCCCTCCTCGTACATCTCAGGAGTTTTATTCTGCACACAAATAGCACTCAGCTTTCCTGCTGACTTCTCACAGTTTTGGTCTCAATGTCCTGTAGTCTGAGATTTAATGGACTTTTTGACGGTTCAAACCCTGTGAAAATCTCCCTGTCTTCTCCACCTTCCTCAGCACTTTCTCTTTCTTTAGTATTTGATCAACTTTTTTTTACATTTCTTTACACAATCACATTTTAAAATATCATCTCTGGGTAGTTTTTTTTTTTAATCTCTGAACATATATTTCCTTATTAATTCCAGAAATATTTACTCTTACCTAGGCAGTAATTCCCTTCCATTCTTTCAGGGAAACAGTCACTAACCTAAAAGAGTAAATTGGTAAAAGCATTTCTAATTACTGTACTCAGACATTTCATTAGGATATCAATAGAAAGTCATTTGAAGTCAAATACCTAACTACCTATATCCTCGTGATACTTGTAAAAATACTCAGATTTAGCTTCTGGGACTCAGAATTAAATAAAAATCTGTCAAGCTGGGCACTAGCTAGTTTACTTAGGCAGATCAGGGTGAACTTGTCACACTTTCATGACATGAAGTACATGTACTTGATGCTTGGACTATTTGCTCTTAAATGTCACTGAGGCTTTTTGTGCCGGGTCATATCACTTCAAAGTATTTGAAACTCTTCTCCCTCTTTTCTTCTTATCTGATAGATGGACAATCTCTGCTATTGCTTTTTTGTAAAACCAGTAAACACCACTTGTTCTGCTCTCTTAAATCAATGCTTTCTTAAATTGATACTATTGTTGAAAACTCGACATTGCGAATATCTAAATAAAAATAATAAGCATTTCTAGACTACCCAAAAATGTATTTAATACTTAACATTTTCATTACCTTTGCTCTGTCTCATGGCCACAGTTAGTAAATAGGGAATTAGCTGGAGATTCTCAGTTCCATTTAACTTTTACATTTTGTAACTACTATTCAAGTTATGTTAAAATGTTTCATGACAGAAATAAGACTCTGACCTTGGCTAACACCACATTAGGAGTCAATTTTTCAGTATGATGTGGTCAGATTTTGTTCATCTGATTCCCTAGAATAATCTTATGGCAATGCGAAGGTTTAAAAGAATGCTTATATTGCGGATGCAGATACTTGACCTGGTTCTGCTCACCCTAAGGCCAGAACTGGAAGTAGTGGGCAGTAATGCTGTTGCAAGAGCTGGAACAAGCTGCATGTAAGCCAGGGCAAGGCTTGAAGAAATATGTCGTACTGATCTCCACTATTTGCAGGTACAGGGTGAGAAATCTGTGCAATACTGCAATTCATAGCATGGGTCTAACTGAAGGCAATAAGAACAGTTTGGGAAAAAATAAAAATTCAGTGAAGCTAGCAGAGTCTGTCATCAGTCATGCTGTACTGGCAAAGTACATGCTCTGCTTGTCTTAAAAAACAGGTATTTACATGTGATTGTCTGATTTCAACTTTTTATTCAAATTTCAGCCTGTGTTTTGAATACTTCCTCATCACGTGACATAAGACTCATCCCTTTGTAATGTCAATAAGGTATCTCAGCCGTAGGATGAATACAAATTTTTAAAGTATAAATCAGTGATTTGGCTGAAAATCAGAAGTGTAAGTAAGTAAATCTTTGAAAGGATCACCATTACTATCCGTAAAACTGAGAACTCGGTGAATTGAGGAACATCGCATAAGTGGGGGAAAAGAACGCATGTTATCTTTATCTAAGAAAATGAATTCCAAACTTGAGGCCACGGGCGGTGAATCCTGGCAATCTAAATTCATTTAAAGAAAGCCAAGAAAACAAATGCAGGCTGTTGTACTCAATCTTTACCTGCTGTTTGAGATTTTCCCTCTATTTAGATAGAAAATAAGGGAAACTTCACATGAATATAGCTCTTACAGAGTTATTATCTTAATGGCACTCACTGACTGTATTAAAAAGCTGTGCAGGTTGATAAAATCTACACAAGGGAGACCAAAGGTAACAGTAAGCATAGTGGCAAGCTAGAGCTTCCTTTCCTGAGGGGCATGTAGGATGGCCAGCAAAAGTCCGCACAGATAATTGAGGAAACACTGCTCTACAGTTCCTCATGATTACACGTCTTTTGTTTTGTATACTACAGTTATGATTATTATTTCCACAGTGCCCAGGAGGCCTAAGCAGGGATGAGATTCCCATTGTTTTAAATCTGAACAAATATTCAGAAAGACAGCACTGGTTCCAGAGAACTTGTTGAAAAGGAATTACATTTGAAAGATGAACAAGATTGTTTTCAATACTGCAGGCTGAGCATACTCAGATATGCCCTCACAAATACAGTATTATTTAACCTGGACATTTTTCCAAGGCAAATAAAGGAACATGTATATTCGCATCAATATATGGAGCTATGGTCTGCCTCCTACCTCTGAAAATTTGGCTCTAAGTACATGAAAGTGCAAAACGGCAGCTGTGAAGGAGGGAATCTGGAGTACAAATGAGCACCAGACCCAGCTGTAGATTTGCATTCTTTGCAGCTGGTGCTGAGTAGACATGGGGGAATTCTGTGACAACATGAGATTTTATGCAGCTGTCAGCTAAATCTAGCATTTTTCTTTGGAGCATTTCCATGGATGTAGTTGATGTCATAGAGCTGTTTTAGGCCAACAAAATAAAGAAGGAGGATTGTGCATGATTTTGACTCTCAATTTGGAAGAGAGAGCTGGCAGGTTGCAAGAAAGGTTGTAACCGTACAACAACTGCTTGAACTAAAGTTATTTTGTCCTTACTTTGGTAATTTTACCTCATTCCGATATAGCTTTTTTTCTAATATGAAAAGATCTTTTGCCTTGTGCCAAACTATTTTGTGTAGCCATGATTTACATGCAAACTATGGTTTGAGCACTAAAGACATCATATGTCATTATACATTGTAAAGTGCTATAGTGGTTTTGTCCTGAATATATAAAGGAATCCTTAATGTGCCAGCTGTCTCTTTGCAAAGTATAATTTGTGGTACACACATAATAGCAAATGTTTCTATATTACAGTCCATGACTCCTTTAGTTATGGTTTATTATCTCATGAAGGACATAAAGAAACTGCAGTTAATAAAAATACTACATTAATGATAGCTATAAATGCACACATTACTTTATGGTGCTGTAGTGGAGTCTGGTATGTGGAGAAAAGAAAATCCAGTTTTCTAAAAATAGAATCTGTTAACTCTGAAAGAGGCACAGGTGGAAGTTTATCAAGAGTAAATAGGCTTCATTGACAGCTTGTGGTTGACAAATGGTAAAATGCAATTTCTGAGAAATTCTCTGTTGGTTATAAATGAGAGAATCCTTGCTCCTTTGAGATGATTGCCAAGGTTGTGCACTGGATACGGATGCAGCTTCTTAAAGACAGAATGCACTTACAGCCTACAACATACCTGCCAATTTTAATAACACTTCTCAGTAAGCAAATAATAGCACTTTTTGTTTATATTAGAAAATGCTGATATGTCTGTATGTGTATATGTGTGTGTGTGTGTCTGTGTGTCTGCATGTGCGCACATATGAATGTAAATGGAGCCCTTCCACATAAGACTAAACTTGTGTGTATGGTTGCTGCAGGTAGTAATTTAGTCTGTAATTAATAGAGTGCACGCTCATCTTAACACAAAAACCCCAGCATATGCAACCATCAAGATTTCTAAAACTGGAGCACTAGATTACAGCAGCACCGCGCCTAAACAAGGACCTGACACTAACCTCGTGCTAGAGGTAAATCATTCCAGGCGGTCTGTTTTGAATTTCCTAATGTGCCTTGCTGTTCTCACGAGTTAATTCATTTGATATCCATTTCCTTCTGTCAGCTGCTTTCAGAAAATAAATCGTGCATTGTTATCTTAGCCTTGTCCATTCCATTAATGGTGTCGGAAATGCCACTGAAGATTATCTGAAGTTTTCTATGGCAGGGTTTACCTATGACAATGGGGCAAAGATCAATCACATCTTGAAGGAGTCACAAAGTGCAAAATGCTTATTCATTTTATTTTCTATCTTAAGCATGGCATTTTAAAAATGTTTTCCTCCAGTTATGCAAAGAGATAAAAGCAAACATGTAATCTCAGGAATTTTATAACAAAGTCCATTTCGGTGCATAAATCCCATCCACCAAATGGAGATGGACATACCGACACAGTATAATTTCTGTGTGTGTAAGCAGTATATGGGAAATCACCTCTATTCCTGTCTTGTTTAATTGTAGTAGTTAAGTTGACAAGACCATGACAATTCACACATGCTTTCACAGTGTTGACACTAGGCTCCTTATGGAGGAGGACGGACTCCGCTCTTCCACCCCGCGGCACCGGGCTCCCAAAAAGCATTGTCAGAAGGGAGAGCAGGATTACCCCAGCGTGGCTCCCACCCTGCTCCCCTGCACAGCCCCAGCCTGAGGTTTGTCCAGGCCTGTTCCCTGGCTCCCCAGTGCAATGTTAACATGGCAGCACCTGCATCCCGCAGCTCATTCCGGCAAATGGCCCTGCTACTAGCTGTTCCTGCTTGAGCGTCAGAAAACAAGTGTAGCTGGGGCGCCTCTGATTCCTGCTTAAAAGTTGAAAAAACTTCTATGAGAGACAGCTCCTGTGTAACACAAGCTATTAATTAGAAGTAGTAATCATCCCTGCTCTTTTGCTTTACACATCTTCCTCAGTTTCCCAGCAAACATTATAAATGCTGTATCCTGTGATTATTCCAGCAACTAATTTCTAGAAATGAATTTCTAGTATCTTTGATCCCTAGTGTTCTGGCTGTATTCGTCGGTCCTTGCTGCCTGTGTCGGCTTTTTGCAGAGAGCTGTGTGTTAAACGCACTGCAGTGCAGAGTGTAGCGTTACTCGTACCTATACGCTACCTTCTCTCAAACCACAATTAGATCATCTCAAAATATCTTTACTGCTCAGGGGCTCTAGATGTCACATGAGGGTTCATAGATTAATTTAGCTCAACTAGTTTACCTCGGGATTTAGACAAGCTACTAATTTAACAGCCCTGAATCTTTCTGGCTGCCCCTGTGCTCAAGTCCTATGCTTCCTGTAGGATCTAGGGGAATAAAGAATATATAAAAAGAAAAAGAAGCATGAAATTCTTAGCCTTTCTGCACTTCATTTTCCTATGACTTTCAGACAGTTCTGACTTGCACACTGGAGACACTCAAATGTATTTTTTTATAAGAAACAGATTGAATGTGCAGCTTTTCATTGATCTCTGTCCATGTGAAATTCACCTCTCTGAAGAAATCCCAGACAACTCTAATGCACGGCGCAAGATTTGTTCAAGACCTTGTACTTGGGTCTGTTCTCTCCTGTTCTATTCAGCAGGTGATGGAAAGGCCTCTTTCTTTTCCTCATTATGTCTTTAAGGGTTGCAAACGATTTTGTCCATCCTTGTCCTACTTTAACTTAGGTCAGTGAAGCGGAGCCCTGACACACCCTTTAAACTTGAATGGAGCGCTGAGTGGGAGCAAAGGCTGGTTACGTGGTGGCGATGGGGAAATCCACTCTCAGAGGAGGAATTCTCCACAGCCGCATTCTCTACAGCTGGCAAAATCTTATTTTGGCATGGCCCGAACACAATCTTAACTAGCGCTGAAGCAACACATAGACCTGAGTTGGGCCGGATGACTTTCATGCTGTGCACATCTGAATTTCCACTTCCCCTGGGCATTACACAATGACTGTAAGAAACCCCTCTCTCTGAGGTGCTGGTGACTCCTGGACGGCCTCGCGTGCCTTGAGGGGGCGGCATGGGCCTGATTGCTTACTGATGGTTGTGGACAGCTCGTGTTTCCTTGCTGTTGTTAACATCTGCAAGATACTCCAGAGAGAAATGGACCAGGGTTTGGTTCTCACAAATGGCCTCTTGAATCTAAGAGTTGTGAAAGAAAATGCTGGCAAGGCTTTTACTTAAATATCTCTAAAACTTATTTTTTACAGCTTAGGTCAATCTTTTTTTTAAAAAAATGTCCTGTATTCTCTGTCATGTAAATTGATGTAGTTCCACTGAAGTCTATGGAATTGCACTCAATCTGCCAGCAGAGAGTTTGGCCCGTGGAGGGAAAGGAAGGCTCCATAATGCTGTGCTCTCAGTATGAATGTTCACCTTACTTATTGCTTGTTCCAAAAGATCATTTTCTTTAATCAGAACTCCAGCTACAATTTTTACTATCAAAAATATTGTTTCAAAATAGAAAAATAAAAAGTAAACTATGATAATTCTCAATAACTCCACTTATATAGCCTTAATTTTCAAGGAAAAAACATGGCCCAAACTCAATTTCAGATAACATTCTATTATGTGCATACCACTGTTGATATAATAACTTCTATTTTAGGTTCCCAGTAAAGAGAAGAACAATGTGACCCATTTTAAAACTGGCTCACAGAAAAATATTAGCAAGCCACTTATTTAGCAAGTCTATTTAATTTTGTTGATAAGAACCATCTGATAGAAACATTTCTTTGTTGCAAAACCAACAGCAGCATAGGATGTATTTGACCATAACATATGCACTTTGCAGTAGTACTGAGAAATAGACTTTTTATTTGTTTCCAGTTCTTTCAGGAAGAGAAATTAAAAGAGGAAAACACTCACCTTTAAATTCTTCAGTAGAGGGAGCCTGGATTTTTAGAAATCTCTAAGTAATGGGCAAATCACATTCACAGGACTGGAGTGCTCTAATGGCTGGATACAGGCTCTTTGGGAGGGACAGGCTGGGACGGTGAGGAGGGGGAATTGCCCTGCATGTAAGAGAGAGCAGCAGGAGCATATGAATCTCTGCCTTGCAGTGAGGGGCCAGCTGAGACCTTATGGGCCAGGGCGAGCAGGCAGACCAACATGGGTGCTGTTCTGGTGAGTGTCTGATGCAGACTGCCTGATCAGGAATAAGAGGAAGATGAGGCCTTCATCACACAATGGGAAGAAGCCTCAGAGTCCCTGGTCCTCCTGGGGGACATTAATTGCCGTCATATCTGCTGGAAGGGCAACACAGCAGGGCACAAGCAATCCAGGAGGCTTCTGGAGTGCATTATGACAACTTCCTAACACAGGTGATCAAGGGACTGATGAGGGGAGATGCTCTGCTGGACCTCGTACTTACAAACAAGGAAGGTCAGCAGTGAGAAGGTCAGGGGCAGCCTTGGCTGCACTGACGATGTGATGGTGGAGTTCAGGATTCTGTGAGGACAGAGAAGGGCAAATAGTAGGATCACAATCTTGGACTTCAGCAGAGCAGACTTTGGCCTCTTCAGAGATATATTTGGAAAAATCCCGTGGGAGGTGGTCCTGGAGAGAAGAGGGGTCCAGGAGAGCTGGCTGATTTTCAGGGATCACCTCTTCTAACCTCAATAATGGTCCACTGTCATGTGCAGGAAGTCAAGCAAAGGTGGCAGGAGGCCTGCATGAATGAATGAGGAACTCCTGACAAAACTCAAACATAAAAGAGAAACATACAACAGGTGGAAGTAGTGTCAGATGACACAGAAGGAATATAGAAACACTGTCCAAGCATGTAGGGATGGGTTTACAAAAGTCAAAGATCATCTGGAGTTGAATCTGGCAACGGATATGACCAATGTCATTCCAAGACCAATCTCATTTTTCTTTGAATGGTCGTGGCGATCAGGAGAGGTTCCTGAGGACTGGAGGAATGCAAGTGTCACTCCTGTCTTCAAGAAGGAGGACCTTGAACTAAAGACTGGTCAGTCTCACCTTGATCCCTGGGAAAGTGATGGAGCAAATAATCCTCAAAACCAGTTCTAAACACATGAAGGACAAGAAAATGATTGAGAGTAGTCAGCATGGTTCTATGAAGGGAAAATCAGTCTTGACCAATCTGATAGCCTTCCATGATGAAATGACACTTAGTAGATAAGGGGGGAGTGGTGAATGCTGTTTGTCCTGAGTTTAGCAAGGCTTTTGACACTGTCTTCCATATCGTCCTCATTGTCAAACTGAGGAAGTATGGACTAGATAAATGGTCAGTGAGGTGGATTGAAAACTGGCTGAACTGCCAAATCCGCAGTACAAAGTCCAGCTGGAGGCCAGTCAGTAGTGGTGTGCTTTAGGAGTTGATACTGGGGCCAATACTGTTTAACATCTTCATTAACGTCCTGGATGGTAGGACAGACTGTACCCTCAGCAAGTTTGCAGAAGATACTAAATGGGAAGGAGTGGTTGATATACCAGATATTTGTGCTGCCATTCAGAGGGACCTCAATGGGCTGCAAAATGGGCAGAGAAGAAAGTCGTGATGTCCAACAAAGGGAAGTGCAAAGTCCTGCACCTGGGAGGAATAACCCCATACATCAGTATGGACTGGGGGCTGACTGGCTGGAAAAGAGCTTTTCAGAAAAGGATCTGGGGTCCCTGGTGGGCAAGCTGAATATGAGCCAGCAATGTGCCCTTGTGGCAAAGGCAGCCAGTGGCATCCTGGCCTGCTTTAGGAAGAGCATTGCCAGCAGGTGGAAGGAGGTGATCCTTTCCCTCTACTCAACACTGGTGAGACACACTGGGAGTGCTGGGTCCAGTTATGGGCTACCCATTATAAAAGAGATATGGGCATATTGGAGCGAGTCCAGCGAAGGACCACTAAGACAATTAAGGGATTGAAGCATTTGTCATATGAGGAGAAGCTGAGAGAGTTGGGGTTGTTTAGTGTGGAGAAGAGAAGGTTTGGGGGGAACTTATCAGTGTGTATAAATACCTGGTGGGAGGGGGTAAAGAAGACTGAACTAGACTCTTTTCTAAAGTATCTACTGAAATGACAAGAGGCAATGGGCACAAACTGAAATACAGGAAATTCTATTTAAACACAAGAAAACATTTTTTAATGTGGGGGTAGGGTTGGTCACTGCCAACTTCAACAATTCCATGATTCTGTGAAAACACTGCTTATATAATTAAAAAAGTTTTATTATTATTAAGTTCTGTTAGAAAGAATTCCTGTATAAGCCTGTACGGTGTTAGTATACTCAAGATCCTGACATCCACAGAGAAAGACAGCAGTGACTTTTTGGCACTTGATTCTGGGGTAGATGGTGGATAGTTTGCCATTCTTCATCAAATGGGGTCCTTAGGGGTTGGGCTGCCACCAGGTAAGGAGCATAGGGAGGATCATGACCTTCATCCAACCAGTACGCGAGAGAGGAGGAGTGAGCTGCTGCTGGTGGACTGTACTGCCAGCTGTACTGGCACTGCACCCGCTCAGGAGCCCTTCTCTCAAGGAGAACCCGCAGCTGATTTTTCCAGCCTACTTTCTAGACCTTTTGTGCTGATCCCACAAAGCACACAGGGAATAGAGCAGGGCTGGGAATATGTGTGTAAAAATTATCTCCCCCACACTTTTAGATACTGAACAGAAGGAATATGTAACAGCATGACTTTTGCACCAATTCCACAGAGATAAAGCTGCTTCTGAAGGAAGTTTTTAGTTGTCAGGGAAAACTCACTTTCTTCCCAGGTTTGAAAATAGACTAGATTAGGTCATTGTATTTTTCTTCTTCTTCCTAATATTGTTATTATTATTATTATTATAAGTAAATTATTTTAAACATTAAGCAAACTAGGGCAAGCTAGGGGCAAACTATACTTTTATTACTTCACACTTTCAGTAGTAAGTTTTGGCCTGCATGGTTAACAAATGTGGAAGTACCACTTACTCTGTTGAGGATTAATGCATTCATGAGTCTTTATTTTCAGTGGCTATGAAGGAAAAACAATATTTAAAGCAATAGAGATAGTTGATATCTTCCTTAATGCATTTCAATGTATGGGACAAGCTAAGAAGCAAAAAAGAATTCAATGCTTTGTGCATCAATTTGACAACAATAGAATTAAAAAAATAAAGTAAGATAAAAACAAGCTAACAGAAGGGAGGGAAGAGGGAAAGGTACATCCATGTTATTAGTCTTGAGTTAGATAGATTTTATTGGCATTTCCAACATACGATGAATGAGTATGATAACTGATGGGGGGATGATGATGATGTTGTGATATTAATAATTGTGTAATTCCATATAAAACTGTCCTTCTGTGATTTATAGCTAATAATATTACTGAAATGAGGAAATGAGGCTAATGAAGGCAATCAATCCTATATAATCTTTTTTTGTAAATCTGATTCTCAAGGCATTTCTGATAGGAAAAGGACAGATTTGTCTTTTCCTCCAATCTTTCCTGACCTGAGAAGTCCCACTAAAATCAATAACAAGTAGTCTGTGAGAAAATAAAACTTCTCTGTGGATTCACCTCTATTCTGCCTTGCTTCTATAGTTTCCCCTCTCATGACAATGTCCTTAGAGCTACATTTTTTTTGAGTAAGAAGACTGCTTCAGTGTATCTGGGGTGGAATTATAGATGTTATTGGTGTAATGATAAACTTTGATTCCTATCAAAGTTGACTTTGATCTTGATGGCATGGGTACCGATCACAAAGGCTTTAGTTGTGCTATACCAATCTTCCTAGACCTTTGGGTATTCATGCAGTTAGCTAGTCTACATGGCACTCCATCTTGCTCAGTTTTACTGGTATTAATACTGGACTAAACTAAAGTAAGGCTAGCTTTATTCTATCTGTCCATGCTGTAAGAACACTGGAGACAGCAGAGTATCTCCACTTTTTACTGTCATACTTTCCACTTCAGCATGCCTTCATCTAGCTTCAGTTAGAAGATTTGGCAGATCCCAGGAAACCTACAATGACAGGCACTCAGTTCCCCCTTGTGCTCGTCACCTGCTTCCAGTATTGTTCCTTTACCCACATCCTGGGAACGGAGAATGTGCTTTAGAATATTTATCTTGATAGCATTTTGAAGAACATGTATTTCTTCATATAAACATGATGGGATATATGAAAGGACACAGACATGAAAGAAATACCAGAGGTACTACTTCTTTTCTTTGCTTCAAGTACAGAAGTCATAGTTCTCCTTAAGAGTGAGTGCCTGCAATGGAGTTACTAATCTCATGAATAATTTCATCAGCACTAACCTGTGACCACCATTCTTGGAGGAATGTGAAGAGAAGTTTCCACACATATTTCTCTCCTCAAGCCCAATACATTTCTTTGTAGGATTCTGGAAATGGACAGTCTAGCAGAAGTTCTTGTCTCCATCATCATGTTCACTAAAGTCAATGGCAAAAAGCTTTTTGATGTCAGTGGGGCAGGATCAGGTCCTGTGTAAATAGCCAGTATTCATATCTTGTCTTTATCTCATGAAGCTTCCTGATATCTGATTTAACACTTTGTACGTCCACCTCACCCAAATACATCAGCAAGCACAGAAATATGATAGCAGGGAAGTACAATGGTGAAAAAAATGAATGACAAATATGAAGTATGAATAAAAGTACAGTGTAATGGACCATATATTCCATATAAAACCATATATTTTTCTGTGCAAAGCTTGTATTTGGATCTTTTTTCCAAGCAGCTGCTGAGGCTAGTGGCATGAAGAACATGTGATCATAGGCAAAAATGTGTTTGAAATATCTGATACTTGGAATGTCTGATGTCTCATCTGAGCATTTCAAAGTGTACTTGGTGAGAACAGCATGAGAGATGACATGGACTGAAGAAATTTCCAGTAATGTGAAAAAGCAAGCAAGGAATTAACTACTGATTTCAAAAGAAAATTAGTTGATTATGTTTTGTCAGAAAATAAAAGATTTTAGTTAGAGTCTTGACTGGTTATTTGTGTTTGAGGTTACTTATGAAAACCACTTACCACAGAGCAGATTAGATCCTAGCACTGTTGTACTGTCATCACTCTAAATTCATTAATGCTTCACTGAACTGTTCTAATGCCATTAGACTGCCCCATGTCACATGTGTTGTGTCTATGAATGCTTTCTTTGTTGTCCTGCTTAGAATGGAGGATGAAAGGCACTGGAATTGAACTGATTTTCGAAGCCAAGAATCCTTGCAATCATAAATAAAATAAGTCCCTTCAGTTTAACATTTATTGCCTTCTTTCTCCTCTAGAAACAGATGTAAGTACAAGAAAAAAGCAGGTGCATAGTGCCTCTTTAAGCTGCTCTTGAAGAAAAACAGGAAGTGAAGAGGTTGTAAGGAGATGTGTTGTACGTATTTTTAGAAAAGCACTTTTAATTTTTAGATACCTTTCTACTAATAAAAGTGTGAGATGCCAGTTCTTTGTAAGGCACAGCATGCACTGTTGCATTTGCATCAACTCTGATGGATATTGTTTGTATGAGAATATAATTCAAACATGGGATATAATGAATGATTACCAGTGAAAATAGCTATGAAAATAAAGACTGATACTAGGAAAATGTCTACACTGGTAGAATGCTATTAGAGCTACAGAATTTCCTATCTTATAAGGAGGAAACCCTCAAATAGATGCTCTCCATACATTACAGCATTGTCTGAATCTGCAGATAAATACCCTGAAATAGTAGCTCTAAAAGACTATCATTCATGGCAAACAGTTTTTTAACTCCTGAACCTAATGAAGGCCACAACAATCATATTGTTGTCAAGCATATTATTGCTGTTTAAGTGAATAGCAATGTAACCTGATACATTTGAGTTTGTGGTTGGAATCTGAATATTCCCATTCTGCCACAGGCCAATTTAATCCTCACATAAAAAACAGTTTTGTTAAGAGGAATTTTTTCAATACAGGCAAGATTAGGCCCAATATGACCAATAGTCTCTGTGAGATGCCACACTGAGGAGAGTGGAAAGGAATAAACTGTGCCATAGCCTCTCCTCTCTCTCTTTCCACATCTTCCAGTAGGGCTGATTTGATGTGGATGGAAACACGCTATGCTTTGTAAAGAGCTGGCACAAGACATGTTCATTAGTGGAGCATATCCCCTTTTATCTACTGCTCCTGCGGCACGTCATTTAAAAACCATTCTGCAGGGATTTTGTAGTCTCTGGGATTTAACTATGAAAGGAGCACTTATTCTTGTGAATTCCTACAGCTTCCTGGGCTTAGTACGCTGCGTTACCAGGCATGGATTTCGCTTTCCCTGTGACACTGAAAAAGCACTAGCACTCCTGTCACAGAACAACTTGCTTCAATACCATATGCTATCAAGGAAGCTTTCTGATAAACAAACTTTTAGTTTTGCATTTCCACTCTTTTAGTTCATAATTTGCAACTTGGCAAAGCTGAGTGTCAATGACTCAATGCCAAAAGCTCAGCTCTGAACAAAACCACTAAAAGAAGTATAAATGTAAGGGAGAAAATGCTAATGGAAAGCTCACAGAGGAATCTTACTTTTAGAAGTTTTGTAGATGCTTTCATCTAGTGCCATCAGTCTTATTGCTACAGGCATTCTATTTATGGCCAGTGTAGGACAGTCCAGCAAAAGTCCCATGAAACTATAAATGATGCCTTTCAATCTGAAAAGTGTCTTCTGCTTCTCCGAATTCCAAGGTGAGATTTGCCAAAATGAAACAAGCGTGGGGACTCAGAATGCTCACAAGGAACATGCCCTCTCATTACTACAAGGTCTCTCCTGACTACACTATTGTTTAGCAAAAATAGCCAAATCCTGTGGAACATCAAATTTTCCAGCAAAAAGTCCCACTGACTCTATATGATTCTAGCCCAAAAGTGTGTCAGGTAGAACAGCCAGGGACGGGCCATCCCTTCTACGTGAAGGGAATATTGGATGTTTGAATGTTCAGCATACACGAGACAGAGCATTTCAGCGCCAAACTCAGGTTTTAAGTGCTAAGCAAGAATAACAATAGAATTTAGGAGAATTTCTGTTCTGTATGAGGAACACCATGCCACAGCTGGGAAACAAAAATAAGGTATTTGAGAGAAAGTGTTTACATGTCAGTGAAGAATTTGGGAAACAAGAAGCAGCCTGGGAGCACAAATAGCAGGAGACCTTTTCTGCTTACCTGACCATCCTCTTGTTCCCTGGATCCTTCACAATAATCCTGAACTTCACTGTCTCCTGGTGCTCTTTCTCTGCCCCTTTTCCAGATGAAGAGAAGCTGCCCTTATCTGCTTTGCTGATGCAGATACAACAATGCACACTATGCTATGAACTAACTCCCTTCCTGTGGAACAAACACTAGGAAGCAGCTGAAGAGATATTTAAGACTCCTGTGTTTCAGTATAAAACAGAAAATGCCTGTTTTCAGACTCTGAAACAACAGCGTGGAGATTGTGAAATGCAAAATCTTACAGGAAGAAAAAATATATCAAACCCTTCTTTTCACTGGTATAAAACTGCTGTACACTGATGTAGTGCAAGACATTGATACAATATTAGAGCCACTGGATAACTTACTGCATGAGAATCTGGTGTGATTTGGGCATAGATTTCATATACAATGTATGTGAGGGGATTTTCTTTTAATGGCAGCTGTTTGAAGTTGCTCAGCGGCTTGGAAGGTTAGGAGTCTCTTTGCACTTCTGAATGTGAACATTTCTGTGCGCATGTGAGAGCTCAGGTTTTGGAACTTCAGTATGACAAGGTAGGTCCCTTTGTGATTATTTTCACAACACCTCTATTCCAAGGCAAGTATTACTACATCATTTTGAATGGTATTATCACCCTGGAAGAATACTAATTCAGGAGATCAGTGTTCAGGATACCTGATGTTTCTATCCCAATCATTTAAATTAGAATGAAACCAGCTGCTTTGCCCTAGTTCTCCAAATCAAAACACAATCAATGAACAATAAAAGCTAAATCTGAATAGAAACTTCTCCTGCTCCTTGGTTACAGTTGAACTGTTTTGAATTGCAAAACTGGGGATGTGGGCTCGGGGAGCTTTCTAGCAGCATTATAGTGTTATCTCATACCGTTCTCTACCATTTACTACCTGGTCTCCCTTTAAATACTTTCTCTGTCATAATGATTATCTACAGTTGACCACTGGACTTTGAAACTGCAAACTGCTTTTCATATCTTTTTGTTTCCTGCTTTGAAATCAAACGGTTCATTTTCTGTCACGAAGATTACAAGCAACATGACCTGAGCAGAAAAAGGCAGACAGATTGAATGAAAATAGGGAGCTTTTTAATTGCTATTAAATATGACAAAGTGTCACAACCCTACAACTGAAAAAAGAACATTGTATTTAATAGCCAGTACTGGTTCATGGCGAAATGAAAAAAATATTAGAAATAAAGAATATAGTAAGTGGAAAAACAGGGGAACAAATATTGATATGAAATAGAAATTGTAGAGTATAAAAGATTGATATCAATACCTCAGGAAAAAATCCATAGCTAGGTTTCAAACAAGTAAGTAACAATTTTCTTACTACATTAGTAAGAAAGAAGGCTTGCATCACTTACTAGCTGGACACTGGAAATGTTAATGATGATAAAGAAAAAGTAAAAACAATCAAAGAATATTTCTGTTCCATGTTTTGGGAGAAAGGAGTCTGGTCTGCTTACCTCACATGTAGGTAAAGAATTTTGCAGTTCATTAACAGCTAGGTGATATCATGCAGTATCATAAAACTTAGACTTTTAAAATCTGGATTTAATCTATGTAACTTGCACCTATGAGTTGGATGAACAGTCTTTTTATGCCAATTTTTTCAAATAGACAAATCCAGGGAAATGTTACAAGACTTAAAGAATTTTAACATTATGCAAATGTTAAAGAAAACAAGAGAAGTCAGGGAATCCAGGTAATTACTGTCTGGTTAGCCTGATAACAATTCCAGGAAAAATATTAGAAACATTGATAAAGCCTTGATGGAGAGGAATATAATTAATACTAGTAGCAGTGGTTTTATAGAAAGTATGTCTTGTCAAACAAACTGCAATGTAATTACATTATAGACTTTTGTAAGGCATATGGTTTAGTACTGTATGAGATTCTGATTAAAAATGAACATTTTATGTATGACTAGCACTCATTCAAATGAATGGCAATTTAGGTTAACTAACTGTAAAATGATAATGCAGGCTGCGTTACATTCTGTAAACCGCCTCCTGGATACCCCAACTCCGGAAAAAGCATTTAATGTTTACACTATGGTTACACTATGCAGCAGCAGAACAAGAGCTCCAATGTCTGACTCTACGGCAAAAAAAAGGCTAATGTGAGTGGTCAACATGCACATAAAAAAGAAATGAATGAGGACCTGAAAGGAAAACAAGAGCTACACTGGAGAATTCTTGTGTCTGTATTTTTCATGTGGAAAAACTGGAAAATGTGAAGAAAAAAAGCTAAAAAAATTATACATGTCCTGGCCTTAACCCTCTAGTGAGTGTTAATGAGCTCCTCTCATTTAGAGTACAAAGAGGTGATTGGACTAAAGTGGATGAGTGAGAAAATACAAAGTAATAATGGTTCTCTAATCCAGGCAAACAGGCATAACATGAACCAATGGCTCGAAGCTGAAGCCAGAGAAATTCAAGCTAGAACTGGGTACCCGTTAGTTAACAGTGAAGGCAATTAAACACTGGAACAAACTGTCAGAGGAAAGTAATGAATTCTTCTTGCTATCTTCAGATCAAGGTTGCATGCATTTCTGCAAAAATGGGCTTTAGTGAAACACAAGTTATTATTTATTTATAGCAAGGTAATTAACTTAATACACAAGTAACTGCGTGACATGTTATAGCTCATGATATATAGGAAGCCAGATTACACTTTAAATGTATCATTTATGAGCTTTACTGGGACCGGGCATGTGAGCACTCTGTCATTTATAGATGTTTACATATTGATAAGCAAAAGTCAGTAGAACAAATGAAGAACTGACTCTCCTTTTGCCGTCCCCTTACAGAACCAAATGCGCTGTTATTCCCCTGCCGTTTACTGTTCAGAGCTTCCCCTTTTTCATGTGCTTCAAAGCTAAAAAGCCAACACCTTTAGGCCAACACCTGCTGTTGCTCCTCAAGTGAAAAACCACTCAGGCTCACTACTTACCTCATTCTCTCCATTTATTTTAAACAGTAGAACAGTGCCTTGTCTTTCCCTGATCTCTTATTCAGTGCTTCTTTTTAAAAAATAAATAAACAAAGATGTCTTTACCTAATTTACCTAACCTGATGTTGAAGACTTGAAATGATTACAGTTAGGTAAATAAATTTTTATCATGTCCTTGTTGCAGGTTTTCCCTCTGTGTGTCCCAGTTTCTTCCCTGAATTTGGGTCTGGGCGTACCTTTATTTCTGCTTCCTTTCTAAAGAAATAAAGAGGTATTTATATAGGAGTTTTGCCATATCAGGGCCCTTTATTATTTCTCACTCTGTGTTTCACAGAGATCCTATTTCATCCGTTATCTGTCCTTTCCTCTTAGCCTACTAGGGGAAAGAACTCCCTTCCTTTCTACTCATCTATTGTTTGCAGATTTCCACTTTACATTTGCAGTTATTTTACTTCATCAGCAATTCCTGTTGTTTTCTCCACTTTTTATAATTTTTCACAGATTTTTTTCCACAAATTGAGAGTAAAAACCTGCTGGGAAAAGATAAGTTCCAGGAGACAACACTAGATTATTCTCTGACTTTTTTAGTATTCTCCTTAATTACACTGTATTATTTATCATTTCTCACTTCTCTTTTGTCTATGTTTCTTTTTAGTACCGAGAAGTGGTTTCCTATTCCGTTTTTTCTTTAAAGAACTAAAAACTATCCTGTCCTAGATTTATTGTCTTCTGGATGTGTGTGTGAATTCTCATGGGCAGTCATAATGTTTTACACATCTGAATACTCAGAGAATATATACCAACTATGCTTATTAATTTAGAAATATTAATCTGTTAGCATTTTCCTTTCATCTCTTGTGCACTCTTACAGATGCAATTTTACACATACGAGCTTTATACCTTCATTGTAGAAACACTTGCGTACTTTCAGGTCTATGTGGAGATCTTCTAATTTTGAAGAAAGCGTATCTGCTGTAAGGTTAAACATGTGAAGTATGTGCAGATCCAGATTTCTGTCCTATTAGCTGGTAAGCTCGGGAAGCACAAATCTACACTCACAGACCATAAAACATACCAGGGCACTAAAACCACACTCTGCTGTGGACTTAAGGGGAAACGGTAATCCAGCCAACATATCTTGCAATGTTTGCAGGCCAGGATGTGCCAACGTAAACCTGACTTGCAAACATATGGAGTCTTTCACTGTAAATGGTTTCTCATTATTATAAATGGTGTCTTTATTGAAAATGTTTTCTCTTTACCTTGTCATCTTTGACTATTCATACTACTTGACCATCCTCTTCCTTTTTGTAATACATTGCTTCAGCTGTAGAAAAAAATGTTTGGCAAATGATATTATTCCAGAAACACATTGCTCAGTGGAGCCTTTCCTTGTAATGAACTAGTTCCTTTTAAAAAGTGCAGAGAGATTTTCAATTTTATTATATATAAGCCTGTACTTTAATGGACAAATACAGAAACTTTCTTCTTATACTTCTGAGTTCGGAAAAGAAACAAACTTGTTTGAAAGAGCGATCTGGCATGAAATAAAGACAGAAACAAGATCGAGCGAAAGGTGATTGCTGGCCAACCTCATAGTGAAATACAGGAAGCAAAATAGGGAAGTCCATTCACTGAAAAAGCTAGATGCTCCTGATCCGTTTAGTGCCTTCTGTTTCTGTATGGACACAAATTTTTCTTTCAAGTATACCTTGGAAAGATCTGAGATATGGGTAACAAGCATATGTCCTCTACATTCCCAAATGGTTCCCAAATGGAATACCCTAATATTCTGTGGAACATTTCTCTCCTCACTGTAAAATTAAATCTTGCATGTCCCCAAATACTCTTCACTGAGAGCAAGGTAATAAAGAAAAAAGTGAAAATATAGGACATACGTCTTCTCACAATTTAAACTTTTCATTCTTTGAATCAGAGAAATAATGTCAGTTATGCAGCCTGCAGAGAATCCTGTGACTCTATAGATTAGAAGGACCTACATGGAATTCTGTTTTGATATTCCATATAGCTTTATTAATAATCTGTACAGTTCTCTGCATTAGGCTCTCCCTTGGAAGTGGTGAAAGCTGTAAGTACAGCTGTTGAAATTTAACATCTTAAAAAAAAAATAAAAAAACCCCTACTCATTAATGACAATTTATGGATGCAAATTTTACAAAGTGTTTGGATGCAGAAGATTGGTTCAGACTTGTTTCTCCCAGTGTCTGCAATTTAAGGTGCTCAGGGAAGGTATATTGTGTTTTTATGATATTCCTAGTACAGCATGGTACCAATGATAGGAAAAAAACAATCAGTAACTGTATAACACATAATAATAACTCTATCTGGATAACACAAGAATAGTTGTTTGCAGTCTCACCAGGATTAAGTATTACACTGAAAATATTTCAAAATGCAGTTTCTCATTTTGCAAAAGTGAATTTTGGATTACTGGAATCAAGGAGACTCAGACCCCTCTGAACTGGACTGTCCTCTGAGTTCTAAGAGGAACTGTCAAACCCTGGATCTGTGCATCAACCTTTTTTCCCTGGTATCAATAAATGGTCAGATCATGAATCCCAGAATCTTCAGCAAAATCTAATTTCCTGGGCAGACCAAGCTATGCCTGACAGCAACTATGGGAAAAAATAGGATATTTTCACAGAAACAAATGAGCAGACGTAAGGGAATAAAGAAATGCCAGCTATTCAGTAAGGCTTTACCTGCTGTGCCTGATTTTGCAGAAAAATATGGAAAGAATGGAAAGGTTAAAAGGAAGGGCAACAAACATGAGTAGAATATAAGTAGCTTAGTTCTTAATTACAGTTGTGAATGGAAGCCATGAAAATTAGTGTTAAGTATTTATTATAAAACAGGAAATCACAGGTCTGATTATGTTGCTGTTCATAAGTGTGAAAATCTAGCACAGATGTCCCACAGGAAAGCTACTGCAGGAAAGGACTTAACAGAGGGCATGAATGAAGTACTGTGCTTCAAGGAGCAATGGAATGAACCCAGCCTCCTAAGACTGCTTTTTTTTTTCAAAAAGTGGGTTTATGCTTGGAGGTGAAAATGAATTTACAGCGAGATTTACAGACCAGAATCAAACATGATTTAGGTGGAATGCTTTTTTTCCCATGTGCCTGAGCAATGATTCAAAGGGACTGGCACTAATAGAAACAACTAGTGTGTGTTTAAGAAATGGTCTGGGGATAAAATTACTAAATGATAAAGTCAGTTTGGTATGGGAGACAGTTATGTATGTACAATATGATGTTCTTATGTGCCAAAAATACATGTCAGAAAATCTGAGTGTTCAAGTTGTACTGATGTAAAGGATTAACTATGAGGAAAAAGGTCAGCTTGGAGCATCATCCTTGCTCATAAGCTAAGCTGCTCTTTTGCTACAATGAACTGTACCACAGTTGTAGCTTGTTTGGGTAGAATATACTCCTTTCGATCATCAGTGGTGAAGATGGTAACTAACGATCCTGCAGAAAGAAATTTGTGTTTCTGGCCTAATCTTAAAAAAGCAAAAACAACCCCAAAGCAAAATCCCTCAATATTTTCTACTTCTTTTGTCCTATTTTCTTTCCACCTTGTGTATGGCTCATGAATCAGTACCCTCCTGCTTCATTCATGAATTTCCAGCTTACTCCTGCCTCCCCTTCCATCTCAGTTGGACACGGACGTTCACTTCCACCCTCATTTCGGCCCTGCGCAGGCCCCACTGCTGCTCCTTGGGGAGCGCTGGGGCACACCAAGCCCCATACCCACATCAAAGCCTGTGGAGGAACAGCACAGGACCAGGATATATTTTACCCTCTTGGGATACTGGAAGGCCGGCAGGTCTTGCCGCTACCTCGTCGTGGCCAAGGATGAGGAGTAACCGGTGCCTCCACTCAGCCCAGCAGCAGCTCCGGCTGCCTCCGCTGCCTGTTGGGGCTGCTCTGGGGGATGGCGGGCTGTCGGCGCCGGGCCCCCCTTCCCCTTGGGTCACTGCCCAGGGCACAGCCCCACTGCGGAGCCCCTTCTGCCCTTCCTCCCGTGACCGAGCCAATCCCCCTCTAGCCCTAGGGGTCACCGCGAGGACCAGGGTCCCAACCCGTGGGGGTCGGGGGGCCCCAGCCCCTCCTCGGGGCGCGAAGGGGTTGAGCTGCGAGGGCTGGAAACAGGCGCCAGCGGCGGAGCAGCAGCAGCCCCCCTGGGGCAGCCCCGGGACCCGGCGCGGCCCCCCCCCCCGCCACCGCGAGCCGCCAACGGCCATTACGCGCGCACGCGCCGCCGCCGCCGCCGCCGCCGCCCCCTCGCCTCGCCACGCGGCGGCCACCCGGCGGCCGCGCTGCTCCGCTCGGCACCCACCGCGCCGGCGGGAGGGCGGAGGCAGCGCCGCAAGTCGGCCTCGCCCCCTCGCGCGCGCACACACCCACCCACACCCACACCCCGGCCCGACGGCAGCGGCCGCCCGCGCACGGCCAGGGAGCCCGCAGGGCCGCGGCCGACGCGCCGCGCCTGCCCGCCCATGGCTGACAGGAGCCTCCTCGAGGGCGCGGAGCCCTGCGCGCGGCGGGAGGACGCGCCGGAGTGGGGCTACGAGGAAGGTGAGGAGGCGGCGGGCAGCGGGCGGCGGCCCCCGCCCCGCGGAAACTTTCCCCGCCGCCGGAGCGGGGCGGGACCGCAGGCGCGGAGCGGAGGAGAAGCGTCGCCCCGGCGGCCGCGCCGAAGTCGCCGGGAGGAGCAGGGCAGTGCGGCCCCCCCCGCGGCGGCGGGGGTCGGCAGGGGCCGCCGTCCGCCTCACGGCACTTCCTCTGGCGTTAGGGGTCGAGTGGGGGCTGATCTTCCCGGACGCCAACGGCGAGTACCAGTCGCCGATCAACCTGAACTCGAGAGAAGCCAAGTACGACCCCTCGCTGCTGGAGGTGCGCCTGTCGCCCAACTACGTGGTGTGTCGCGACTGCGAGGTGATCAACGATGGGCACTCGATTCAGATCGTCCTCAAGTCGAAGTCAGGTACGCCGAGGCACTGCGCGCGCGCTCCCGGGGAGGTGCGCATCAACGCCGACGCTCGTACTGTCTCGAGCACTTGCCGCGTGTGCGTGAGGGCCGTCACGGCGCCCGCAGCCCGCTGCGAGGCTGCTTCGGGGTTAACGCAGCCCGCAGGAGTGCTGCTGCTGCACGCTTCGGCCGGAAAAGCAGCAAGGGCTTTGCTGCAGGGGCTGCAAGTTTCAGCTCCGAACTCATGGCCCGACCGGTTGCTTCAGAGCAGGTTCAGAGTTTTATCTTGTGGTGCTGTCATCTAATTCACTGGCATTAACAGCTGTCCGCATTCAGCAGCAGTGCAGCTTATCACTGAGATAGTGCGATGCCACTTTCTATAGCTGGCAAATTTTGTCCTTGCTCCAAAGAACATAGAAGTTCTCCATTCGATTGAGTGAGGTCTGATTAGTAACTACAGACTTCAAGAATTTGTTTAGGATGGCTGCTCTAGTTATAGGCACTTACAGTGGTGATACAGAACAGGTTGCAAAATGGTCCTCACTTCTTAAAGAGTTTTTCGGTAGCATTCATCAAAGGAGAACTAGAAGCCAGTAAAAGAAACAGTTCCAATTTAAATGAAATTGCAGGATCTCTTGACTCAAACCTTTAATCTAGATAACCTATTCTGTATGAAGGAGAGGATTGTCAAGAAAAAATTCTTTGCGTTTTCTAAACACTGTGGTACTTCTTCCCATGTGTCTGGAAGGATGTCCAAGTTATTCTAACCTATGTTAGCTAGTAACAGCCTTTATGGGGCAATTAAACAGCTAAAGATTGCCAAAACCATTCCAACTTTTTGTTTCCTTCTGAGATACCAGTAATCTTGGGAGTGAGGGAGTCAATTGAGTTTTACACAGAATTTTTTAAAACAGAAAGGTTTCACTTATTTTAATAATGATGTTTTCCTTTATAGTTTCCTTCCCACGCTAGGCTCTGTATTTTATTGCAAAATGGAACATTTCTTTCTGCCGAATTTTGCGGATTTCCAATGGAGTAGTAATTTCATACTTCCGGTCAGTTTTATGGCCTTCCTCAGAAGCAGAGCTCTGTTCCCAGGGAACAAAGTTTTCTCTGCAACATCTGAAAGGTTCTTAAATTTTCTTGCAGAGGAATTAAGAGTGACCGCAGATATCATCACTTGCATGCCAAAATGCTGATCATTCAACCCTACCTTTTCCAAGGGATGTTTGTAGCTTAATAGCAATAATACCGAAATAAGAATAGACCAACACACTTAGATGCGTGTGCAAAAGCATTGGAGGTTTAGAGGAAGGAAAGTACTTCTTTTTAAACTTGAATACAGTATGATGCCAGACTGGTGTGTGTTGAAATATAAGAAGCAATGTGAAATAGAATAAAAGTTTATGATTGAGGTATGGCACTAGGATTTAGGAACTCTCAGTTTAGTTTCACCTTTTTCTTGGATTTCATATCACATAATTTCGCATTCTCCATTTGTGGACTGGGGATAATTTTTCCTTTTCTGGGAGGTGGGGACCAAATTTGTTATCCCTTGCTAGAGGAACAAAGAGTTAAGCTGCATTTGACCTGGTATACTGGCCAATTTTCAGGAATTGCGGAAACTCAAGCAGCTTCTCTTCCTCACAGGGGATCTCTGATGACAAGTCCGTTTAGCCAGATTATTTTAATGGGAACTGTTGAGCACTAAGTGCCTTTGAAACTCTGTCCAATTAATGTGTGAGAAGTTCCCTTCTACTGTAATTTTAACAGCCAAAGTAAAACCTCCTGGTAGAAAAAAGTAAAATGATTAGGATACATACTAAAAATTAGTTTGTCATTAGTGATGATTGATTTTGTCCTTTAATTCAGGGAACACAGTCCATCTGGAATTCCCAAATCCTGCTTGTTGTAAACATTTCTACAGGCTGCTTCCAGTTTGATGATCGTACATATGTTATGCATTAGCTGGAAGAAGCATGACCAAATGTGTAATGGAACTGTATATTGAAAAATGTTTCAGAGGATACAGAGACTTCTCTTAAGCCAATGGTGGATTGCACAGTGGATGATGGTTTCAGAATTATTTTCTAATGAGGATCAAAAATTGCTGAAAGGCAAAGAAAAGTTAAACATTTCATGCATTGACAAGGATCAAAATTTGATGAAAGGCAAAACAAAGATAAACATGCTTCATACATTGAAATACTTTTATCATGGGATCAGTGTTGTGAATTGAGCTTCAGAAATAAACTCTTGGAAGCTCCTGCAGCTCCAGAGCTACATCATAGAGAGAACATTTGAACTACACTCTACACATACACTGGAACCAATAATTTAAATCAGAGAAAATGCTCTGTTTTCCTAAAAAATAGCATTAATAAAATACCATGTTTCCCTTTATTCTTCCAGGTTTCCCCGAATATTTTAAGTGGTTGTTTTCCCTCATGTTCACCAGATTTGCAAATTTGCACTTTAGAGTATAGGTATAGGTAGAATGAGCAAAGACAGCGCAAGTTTATGATGCAGATTTGAATCTGTAACTACATTTAGGATGATTCATTTTAGAAACCCTAATGGTTGTTAGTTATGGCATATCGTTAAGGGAGGATTAGTCTGAATAATTCACTTTTTTCTCCGATGTAATTGATTGTGAAAACCCTAATTGACAGTTTTCTTACTGTTTTTTTGTAGCTCTCTACTCTTGTTTTTGTATTTGTACAGTTGCAATATGATTCAATTTCTGAATTACGTTTTAGTAGTATGACTTGTGCTCCCAACTATAGATATATAATGTGTATGTCCAAATGACTTTATATTATGGAACTGTCATTCCTTAAAGCTGCACATTATGCAATTAAATAATCCTTATCGACTATCAGAGATTGTAAAAGGTTTATTCAAAGTCTATGAAATGGAAACTAGAATTCAATGGATTCCAAGGAAGACTATGAATGCCCTTAAGTAAAATCTAGCCATGGACAGAAGCCCAGTACTCAGTGATTTCAGCAAGAAGTTGTCTATAGCTTGCAGAATATTATTTGGTCTGAAGCAGATTCACAAATTCCTGGACAAAATGTTTCCATTGGTTAATTCATAAGTACACTGGGACTCATATAAGAAAAATTGTTGTTTTTACTACTTATTCTTATGGTGAAAAGCTATATTAATGCAAAAGAGTTGTTATATAGATTGGTTTCTTTGTCTTGCAATGGCGGACAGATGCTCTTAGGACATTCTCAGTGTTTAAAGAAACAGCAGTAAAAAACAGCATGGCAGCCTAGAAGCTGATTGCAGGTAAGGTATGTTGTTGCTACTACATGATAGGTTTGATTATATTTGCATATGAAGGCACTCTGTATCTCAAAAGCCTGACAGGTGGTATATGACTGAGCATCTTTACCGAGCAAAATATTGGCAACCAAAAGTTTTTATCAGTTTCCATGACTCATAGCAGATACCCGTGGTAGAGATTAACCGTTTGGACAAGTTGATGGCAGTTATCAGTTTAACTCAGAACTTCTTTACCATCTGTTTAGAACATGGAGCTACTGTCTTGATAAGAGTTTTGAACTTACTCCCTCCTCTGACTGATAAAGCTTCACCTTTGCACCTTTATAATGCTTTTATTTTGTGTTGTGACCAGCTGTTCTGTGTCATAAAGCTAAGAATACAGCATAACAGTATTTTCACAGTTGTGTATAACTACATGAATTTGGATTCCATAGCTGGACAGTACTCAAAAAGTAAAGCTATCAAGTCTGTCAGCTTTACTCTTCTCCTCTCTTATACAGCTCATAGTAAAGAACCTTGCAACAATCTCCTCACTTTATTTGAAAAACATATTCAGTGGCTTGTCTGCTTGGAAAGATAAGTTTGTCACTATCTGTCTTCTTTTCCAGTTTTAATAGGTGGGCCATTACCTCGAGGACATGAATTTGAACTACATGATGTTCGGTTTCACTGGGGGAGAGAAAACCAGCGTGGTTCTGAACACACGGTTAATTTTAAAGCCTTTCCTATGGAGGTAAGAGTGATGCCACATTGCATATTGCATAAGACCTGTTAAATGCACAAGATTTTAAATCATAGCCTGAATTCCTGATATTTCAAAACTAAATTCTTTTAGCTCAGCATTTTATTGCTTTATATTTCAACCAAGAAGCTGTCTTGCTGAGGTGTGCTTTAGTGCAGGTAAATTAGGATATGCATCTGGAATAGAATGCCTCCAGCACTCGTCACATTGTGTGATTAATTGGTCATAAGGTTAACTTGCAGAATTATTAACTTCTGTTTTAATAATGTCAGTGTTCTAACAAGATCTGCTGTTTCAACTCTTCCTGTCACCTTGACTAATAGCTATAGATGGGGATAAATAGCCACTAGAAATATTTCCATGGTGAATAATAACAATTTAGGTAAATTTGGAGTAAGCATATGGTAACTTGTTCATGAAATAGTTTTACATATCTGAAAACTGAAGATTTCGTGAGATTCTTAGCTATGTTCTTTCTTGATGAATGAAAGATGAATGAATAAATTGCAATTTTTGAGACACAAGCAAAGTGATAATGCAATCTGAAAACTTTCAGCTGTTCGCAGGGTGTCAGCTTGGGCTCCTAAGCAACTGAAATACTGGGACCCATTTCTCCTGCTCTGCAGCAGCTGTTTTTCATTTTTCTTCACTATCCATTGCTTCATTGCTTACACTTACCAAGGAGTGGTTTGAGGTATCCCTCAGTCCTTGGCCTGCAACACCAGCTTTAACAGATACCAATCCTGATGTTTGGTGACTTCACTTATGCATCTTTTATTTCATTTGCTGTGCACTGTATCAGTTTTAAAGAAACTGTCAAGATTTTCTTCTGAGTTCTTTGAATTATTTTTGCCTTGTGTATTTATGATAATCCCTTGTGAGCCTGGAACTCTATTTCCTTTTTATCTGGAATTTGTTATTGTAGTATTATTCATGAGTGCCAGATTGCTGGATTAGACTGCTTTATGGAAGAGAATATGAAAAGTATTGGAGCACATACTGCTGAATTAAGCTTAAAAACATGCGGACTTACACCATTGATCTAGGTCATAGGGTTGTTCCGGTGCCAGCTTTAAGAGTGGTGAGTGAGATCTTGATCTCTGTTGTTGACTATTTTGCATTGGTCTATCAAAACAAAGCCGATATAAAGCCACTCATACTGGCTTTGCAGGCTGATTTCAGACAGGTCCTGTCAATACGGGAGATAGATAGACTTGAATGGGGAAGACTCACCAACCAAAGTGAAAGCAAAGGAGTAACCTCTGCCTCGGGTTTACCTGGGTATGGGTTAGACAGGCAGTAGGACCTTCAGGCTACTGCAGTGTTACCCTGAGACAGCAAGTAATTTGTTCATTATGAAACAGCCCTGCTCAGTGCTGTTCCTCAGTACTGATCCAGCATGAGGTGATGAAGAAATATTGATAGGAACTATGTCAAGCAGTGTGCTTGGGTATCTAGCTGGGTCTGCTGTCTTGTTATTCATTAAGGATCACTTTGCAAGCAGTCTTGGTGGTAAGTGGGAACAGAGTAGTGAACTCTGCAGAAACCCCAGAATTCTCTGCTCTGTTTCAGTCCAGGGAGAAATATACTTGACCCAGAGATGCAAGTCAACTGCCTTAATCAGTCCTAAGGGGATTTCATTCTTCACTTACTTCAAAAGCAGCATGGCAGCTGCACAAACAGAATGCTGGCACAGTTGAACAATATCATCTCAAGATAAGCAAGCCACTGTTATCCTGCCTCTTGCATCTAAACAATTCTCAGCTAAACTCTGATCCTAAGAAATAATGGTGCAAGAAGTCTGTAGCAAGAACAATTGACTTAAAATACACTTTAAATATAGCATGAATATATAATTTGGCAAGTAGATCCTCATGCAAATTACTTCTTCTGGTAGAAAATTGCAGCACAGTTGTCACTGCTGTATCCGGAGTCAGTTGCACACAGGTGTACTGGCTGGACAGATTCATTATCTTCTGTTTGGCAGATGAGTCTCACTACATTCTGCTATATGCATAAAGAGCTGCTATATCAAATCCAGCTCAAATTGTTCAAATCAAATATTTTCCTTGAGCAATAGTAAATAAGTGCTTGTGACCGCTATAAATGTTTATGGAGCAGTACATCTAAGACTCCAGAATGGAAGATTTTCCATTCCAGGGATTGCCCCACCTAACTGTTTTTGCTGAGAAGAGTCACTTTGATCAGGGGAACAGGAAAACTGTTTTCTTGACTTTTAGTGTTAGCATTTGTTTGCACTCCGGTTTGAAACCAACATATTCGGAACACATATTGGGCTTGATTTTCGCTGGGCTGGTAGGTAATAGTTACTTAACACAAACAGTGATAGATGTCTGTTTTGGCTATATGCAAGCCACTTTGGGGGAATTTATACTCTCATGTTATACTAAATGCAAAATAAGCAGGCAGATCTGCTAGTGGAGCAAATCTAGTAATATTTTTTTTCTTAGGAAGCTAGAAATGAATTTACAAAGCAAATGATAAAGATTTTAAATTCTTGACCCTTTGTGGAGAAGACAAGCCAAGTGGAAAAGTAGCAATATAAAACTAGAAATGCCCGGTTCAACTAAGTGTGTTAAGAACACAATGGACTAGGCCCGGATTATGTACTCTGTTACACTATTATAAATCCTGAGCAGTTCTACAGAAGCCAATTTAGCAACTTTGGATTTGAACAGATCTATTTGAGATAACTATCTAGATATGTGTAGTTGTTGACTGAAGCAGCAGTTTGGTTTTAAGACTGAAGGTTTTAAAGACTTTGTTTTATTTCGTTGGACCGGATATTTGCAGAACAGCTTCAGACTATCAGTGCAATGATCTTTGTGAAGACTGACTTTAAAAAAGAGTGCTATTTTTCAAAGTTTGGAAGAGAACTACTTCTTCACTTACTTCCGTAGGCTCTTCACCTTTGATGCCATAACTGTTTTGATAGGAATTTAACAATATCCTGTATTAATTAAGCAATATCCTGTGTCTCTTAGTGCAACAGTCTGTTATTTCTTACTAGACAGCTGGGGCCTTTGCACATGGTTAGGATACATAGATTCATGGTAAAATAGGTTTGACTTCTCAGCTTGTGTAACCTCTGGAACAGCTTCTCGAACTAATTTACGTTGGAGAAAAGCATTGTTCATGTGACCCAGAGGCTGAGTTGTTATTTTTGTTACTATCTGAAGTTAAGCAAAGACTTGTTTTCCACCTTTCTTGACTGAAGAAATCAGAATGTTGCAAATAATACTTAAGTGTTCTCATTTTCACTGAAACATCTGTGCTTACAAGCAGTCAGGAAAGCAGGAGAAAACAAAAAATAGTTGTCAAAGGTAAATATCATAGCATGCCTTTTTAAACAAAGGAAAAGCAGCATACTGTACATACTGATACAATACTCTTCTCTTTGTTCCATGAAAATAAAAAAAACACAAAAGGCTTTCTTACCTTTTGGCCAGAAATTGGAAGGAGACATTTGTGTAACCTTCTCCAGGAATCATTCTCAGCAAGTACTTTTACTTTGCATAAATAGTGTTATTTTGCCCTTTGGCCACCGCTTGTGTTAAATTTTTAATAATGGTCTTAACAATGAAAGATTTCTTGCCAGCAAATGGAACAAGGTACCAAAGGTTAGACTGCACTTTACAGTATGCATTTACACAGAGCAGTAAACCCCACACTTCTAGCCATGCGTGAGTTACCTCAACCTGATTCAGATGTAAAAAAAGAGGACTATTCCACACCTTTATTCCTCTACCTCATGCCAAGAGTATGGGTTGGAGGAGGAAAAACAAATGAACTGAGGAAGCTCAGACTTTCTCACTCATCTTTGCTGTATAGGATGCAAATAGAGAGGGAGAGGAGTAGCAAAATTACTGCTCATCTCAGCTATCAACACGTTTATTCCTAACAAGGTTAATGTAGCACCTAAGGGCAGCTAAAAATGGAGCCCTGTTGTACCTGGACTCTGTATAAACATAGTATATTGTAGTGCCAGGCCCAAACAGCTTAGGGTCTATAAAAGACAGGACAGACAGCAGGAGAAAGCAAACCATATGATGACATCAGTGCTGTTTTGTGGTAAGTTTTACTATGTTTCTACTGCTTCTTTAAGTGAAGGGAAACGGAGAGTAAATTATGCCTTAAAAGTGTCTCTTCTTCTTAGTTACTCAAAAAGCGGTGTGACTAAAGGCACATTTGACCTTAAGGGAACAGTTGTTTTCAGGCTGCTGCTCTGAAATAAAACTGTATCTGGGAAAATAAAAAAGTTCTTTTCACTGCTTGTTGTATGACCAGGACCATAGTTTTCTATAATCCGTCCTCTTTAAAATGTAGGATTGTATTAGCTCTGAACAACGTGAAAGCTCTCAGTAGAAGATAATCAGCAGAAAATCATATTAAGAATGTTTCCAAGATGTGCAGGAAGATTAAAAACTGTGTTATTGTCTGTCCTACAGTTTTTGAGTACAACAGAGTAAAACCCAGTTGCCTGAAGGACCAGAATCAGTTCTGTACAGAAAAAAAGATTTTCCTTTATGTTGTATAATGAAAAGCAAACTAATTCATTCTGTAGTCTCTTTCAGAGTTAGTGGAATACTTGCTGTAATGTGTTTAAAGATAACGTAAAAAAAAAAAATTCAGACACCCTCAGTCCAGTTTAAACCATTAAGTTTTACTTCGTTCACGTGAAATGATGCTTGCCTAGGGATGTCATCAGACAGAGTTAGAGTTCTGGGTCTTAAGGTTAGAATGTTAACATTACGCTTCTCTGCTCTGAAATCTTTGCAGTCTTTGACCTGGGGATTTCTGAGTGTCCAGATCTGAAATCAGATATGTGCACACTGTGCATCCCCTTTCTGGCATTTCATGAGAGAAAGTGGCATGCTTTCAATGTGGAAGTTTATTTTTAGACAATTATAAATAAGAAAGATCAAATCATGCTCCTCTCAAATGAAATGCTCTCTGTTTACACTGATACCTTACCTGGAACTGAGGAAGTTATTTGATCTTCTTGATGTCTGTTTATTCAGTTATTTATTGGCTCGTTAGCAAATTTTTTTGGTTAACAAAACCCCCAACCCAGTATGTTTGTAATTGTAATAGAAGGTCTTGGAGATAAGGTATATGCAAGCCTTTCTCTCTTGCTTTATGTAGAAATTTTAATGAATTCAGTGGGATCAGTTAGGTGAGAATGACAAGAAGGATTTAACCCATAATGACCATAGTTTCTAGTATGTGAGCCTAGTCCTGAAATCTGCAGGATTTTTGCTAGCAGCTTTAATGGCACTGTGATCTGAATCATAAATCCTATAAGATAAGGTTTTAAACCAAGGAGTAAATCCTGTTGCCTTAATTGATTGTATTGATTCCCTGTTTGTGAAAAAAAATAATTCATTCTCCTTCCTTTGGCAGCACAAGACCTATGAATGAAATAAGTCATGTTTGAGCAGTTATGAATTTAACAGGAGGCAAAATGAACAAAATTCAGAATGGTTTACGTAGCTTAGTGCTGAGATCTGGAATTCTGCTTAGAAATTTTCCAAGTTTTCTGGTGGAAAATTAATTAATTAGGCTTGGATGTTTATTTACATTTTGGAATTGTTGCAGATGAATACTGTGAGCCATAATTAAAATGGTTCTTCTTATAAAAAAACTGATTATGTTCACGTGTTAGGTATATCCCTTATAGGTCATGAGTAACACCAATAATAGTTTAAAGTAGATATGCTTGTTGGACATTATCTAATTTTTGAGTGCATGATTGTGGAAAGACACAGGAGAATCAGGCCATTATATAAGCAGATGTTTTCAGTTTTATTTTCCAAATCTTTATTTATAAAGAAACAGAATCTTCTACACATTACGCTTCTACTAGCATAATAATAATACTTGGCATTCCACAACACTCCGTGGGCAAAATTGATCCTGCACCAATTCCATGGCTGTCACTGAATTGCATTATGTCTGATCCTAGCCCCATATGTGCAAGTGTTCTAAGTACTTTTCTGTGGTTTTCCATATACCATGTATTCTGCAGGATCCTAATTGATGGGAAATTTGTTTGTTCGTTTTTGCAGTGATACAAAGCTGGGAGGTCTCCATTCTCTCCCCGTATGCTAAAGGAGAACCAACAACAAGATAAAAACAAAATTACCATCCTTGTAAAAGCACACGAGCAACACATGACTCTTGAGATTACTAGTTGTTAAGGTTTTTCAATATTACGTTTTTATTGTGGTTGAGGGTTAATTTGACCTGGATAGGCACACTAAGTCTCTGAAGTATACTTTGTTTCTAGGTAATTTGTCAATATGAGCTTGGACTGGCCCTTGTTTTGCTCAGTCACATATAGTTTGAATTTATAAGCGACTATTCCTATATACTTCAGAGTGTAGGAAGTTATTCATACTTCTTTGTATGAAGAAACCAGCTGCAAGAGTGGGCTGATGTGCTAGCACAAACATGCTTTTAGCTTGGCTAGTCCCTGAGAAATGCTCAGTTAAGCTCTGTGGAAGAACTGTATATATCTTCAGATGTGGCACATGTGATTTTCCTTCTGAGCAAAATCTGCAACTTACCTATTGGACTGTGGAAGACATACAAGCCATGTTGAAGAAAAGTGACATTAACAGTCTATCCTGAAACTTCTTTATCCCTTTGTCTCTCTTTTAAGCACTGTCTTATTTCCAGCCGGTCATGTGCAAAATAAGCTTCATGTCTCATGCACCTAGGACTGTTTTGAGCTGGCAATTGCAATAGTCTGTGATTTATAGCTTCTACCAGTATAGAGAACTCCAGCATTCTTTTAAAGAATAAGCAGTCCAAACTACAAATGACTGCTCATAATAGGAAAAGCTCTTCTAAGGAGAGATGTCACCGATGGAGAGGAGGTTGGTAGAAGGAAATGAGAGTGAGAAGGAAATGAGAAATGAATCAAGAGAAGAGCCCTTTTCTGTGCTCCCTGTTCCATCTTACCTCAGCTTCTTGGTTCACTTGTACCAAAAGTTGAAGGCCAGTCTTTGCACCAAATTTTCTTGCAGTCATGCCAGGCTGAGATGTAACATTCAGTCACAGCCTGTAGTAACAAGTCTAGTGGCACTGCATCCTGATTAAGGGAACCAAGTAACCCTGAAGACAAAATAGTTAAAGGCTATTTTGCCTGTAGTGGAAACAATATAGCCTCTGATACTTTTTTGAAAGATGCACATCTTTTCCATTCCTTGAGCTGAAACATGGCTTTGCCTTCTCCTTACTTTAAGCTGTCTCACAGAAGTGTCAGTGCTTGCACTCACGAATATTGAGACTGCTATCATGATATCCCTTATTGTAAGCCCCAATCCCAAATTTAAAAAGGTAGCTACTTATGCTTTCACTTTGCCATGGGAGAAGACCTTGTATGGTCACACAGAAGATGAAATTTCTGAATAGGATTTACGCCCAAGTTTGAACATAGCAAAATGGCTGCTTAAGTCTCTTCCCCACAGTTTGGCTTCGCTGCCTGCCTGTGATCTGTTTCGTTTCATATTCTAATTTCCACCATGATCACTGTTAGGACTCTGTTTGCATCTTGCCTCAGTTTCCTAATCAGTCATGTCTTTGTGCATTGCCCTAACCACTAGGCCTAAGTGTTTCCCTATCTAAAGAACTGTTACTAGTGGAAGAAGCTGGTAAAGGAGATTCTTCATTTCCTCCCTGTCCATGCTGTACAGTTGTTTCAGGACCAGTTCCAAGGTAGGGCCTAGCATGTGAGTGAGGGCAATAATAACTTTGTGGTGCTAATTTAAAACCAGAGGTTCATGTTATTAGTGCTAACAGTACACACATGGCTTTTAACAGGTAAAGGATAAAACTTGTAGATGATAAAAGAGCTGAGAAGCTTTGAAGACTACCACACGTATTTGCTGTCTTGCTAGATGTTCAGAGAGGTCAAAGTATTTGGCATGGTCACACATGAAGTCTTTTTCAGAATTGACAGAGAACTGAGTCGTGATTCCTGGGTGGTTGAATTCTAGTAAGATTTTCAGACACTGCAGTACCAAAATACGTAATTTAGGTTGTAAATCACAGTTCAGCAGTTTACCTATAAGCTGTCTGATGCCTTAGTCCATAGACACTTTAAGTCAGGCCACACTGTTGCCAGTGAGGTAGTCTGTTCATTCCTGCTTCCCCGTTGTGCCTACATTAAGCCACATGATGAACTGGATTGGGGAACTGTTCAAGTTTAACAAAATTTTGGGAGTTTAACTTGTTTGTGGAATTACAGGCCAGAAGAAAACTGTAATACCATTATGCAATGAGTAAAAGTATAATTCAAGAGAAACTATTGGAGATGGATAATGAAGTTCATTATTCGATGGAAACTTGGCCAGCATTAAGGGAGAAAAACAGACTGAGTTTCCTAGAAGAATGTAGTATGGAAGAGCAACTGCTCACTGGAGAGCAGTCAACCTTATGACTTAAGAAGATAATATGCAGCTGCAGCTTCTCATTCTTTTAGAGAGACCCTTCGCTTTGAAGGAGACACAAAACTGTGGAATTCAGATCAGTTCTCAATAAAGCTTAGCAAATTAGCTGAGAGAACATTTTTATTCTGCCTTTATTAGAGAATTTATTGCTGAAAATTAAATCAGTGATTTAAATCCTTCCACATATGAACAGTCTAGTTTTAAATCCAGGACAACAGATTGCAGCTAACACTTTGTGGAATTGGGCCTGCTTATATTAAATGGCTAGTCATATAAATAATACTCAGAGAATTAACCATTTCTTTGTATTTTCCTTCTTGTTGATGACATTGATAACCTGTAATGTCCACTATTCAGCAAGGTCCACTCCTCTTTCCAAGCTTTGTTCTTTCTGACTATAGAGATATGAAAGCACATGCAGACACACACATACACCCACTCAGATTGGGAAGAATCCAGAGCAAAAGCAGGATGGAAGGTCTTGGTCTAAAATCCTTGCCTTTTCCTTCCTAGCCCTTACAGTTCAGGGGCAGAAAGAAGCAAGACTTGAATGTATATTTATCCCAGTTAGCACAGGTAAGGGCAGACCCAGGACACCTCAGCTTCCATGTTTGTTGGGGCTGCACATGATATTGGGGAACAAGAACCTGCTCTGTGGAGCTCCTTGCTTCATACGGTATACAGAAACGTAATGCAGCGAAGAGCCTGACATATGGAGGTGACTATAAGAACTATGTAACTTTTCATTTTTCAGTGAATTCGTTGATGCTGAAAGACAGCAATCTAGGATCAAGGGTGTTTTTCCTTTTTTATTCCTTTTCTTAGCCTGTATAATATTTATTACAGTTGGGAAAAGATTTTATTTTTTATTAATTCCTGTTTTCTTTTTATCTTGTGTGCATGCCAGTTTCAAACAGGAAAAAAAATAAATATGTACAAATTACAAATTACAGTATCCCCAGTTTCCCCAACACCTTTCTCTGCCCCACTGTTTAGCTTTACAAATGCTAAATCCTATAAGGCAGAAACAGACAATATCACTGTAGTATAACCTAATAATTTATAATAACTTGATACATTAAGTGTAGTGTTATTATTTGATAAATAATGCCTGAAGGAAATATTATTTTCCAGCTGTTACTGAACAGTCTACAGTGTTGCTTGAATAAGTATGACATTAAATTAGGAATGCTGCTGTATTTAAGAAAGTCAGCTTGTGAAAATTCACACACAGAAAGATACAGTTTAAATTAATTAACAAATGTAAGGCAAAAGCAGAATTATTGGGGAAGTATAAAAAACAGTTTATAATTACCCTATAACACTGTCTAACATTATACAAGTTTCCAAGGAGCTTATATGCTTATACATGAGGAGGTTTGCAGGACTGTTTCTGGTGATGCTTTGGCAATGTTTTTCCTAAGAAACTGCTATTAATCTGATGTCCCATGTCAGCCACCTTCTGTGAGCTAATGAGAAGGAGATATTGTGGTCTTCTCTTGATTGAGTGAATCTAGCCTGAATGAAGGAGATCTAGGTGGAATTTGCAAGGCTTGCTGGAGATCACAGTCTCCTCCATGAAAACTAACACATGTGAAGACATTGGTGCTGTGGTTACATTAACCATGGAGGCAGTTCATGCTCGTGTCTTGCCTCCCCACTAGTGCTGCAAGGACTGCGTGTGTGGTTCTGTGGCAGCCTCCTTGCATGGCCTTCCTGTTTCCTAACCTTGTATATAGTGGAAATGAATCCTCTCTTTGATGAGCCCATCTTTGCTTAGAATACAGACACAAGATTTGACCTATTTTTTTCCTTTTTATTAGTTGTATATTGATTTTCTTTCCTTAGCTGATTAGCTGCTTTTGCCAGAACAGTAAAGAGCACTCAGCTGGATTTTTTACAGATCCTATTACTTTTCTTTTCAGCTTACTGTTTGTAGCTGTAGTCTTTTGAATCACTCCATACATAGATGTTTTTCCTGGGAGTAGCTTCATTTTTCAGAGGACCAGTAGTTCTGTATCTTATGCAGTGAAGCTGCTGTACGTGATTGAACCGTTCAGAGGAAACAAAGATCACTGATTAATGGTAGATATTGAAATGTTTTTATTATTCTTTTTCAGTATGGCTTACCGATGTAGATAGATACTGCTGAAGCAGAAGGGATTTGCCATAACGACAGCTAGAGCTTCCCAGGAGATGTTGCAACCAATTCAGCAGGCCTGCTGTTCCTTATCTTTTCAATGGCACACCGGAAGTTATACCACACAATTACCTAGACTACTTTTGTTGTTGCTTGGCTGTTTTTTTGGCAAGAACATGTATTTTGGAAGGTGTCTTTGCAACCCTTCCTTTTATTGTCTAATCAGAAATCATTTTCTTTACTGCCACATTACAGTTCAATCCTCAGGACTATTCTGCTATCTTCCATAGAATTGAGCATTTGTTCCTATTCTGTCTGTCCTAATTCTGAACTAGCTTCTGATCTAAGACATATAATATCTCACACTATGATTTGCAAAGTTGTCTAAAGAGTGTCTCCAGGGTACCTTGTTCTCTACTCCCAGCTTGATTTGTTGCTTCCACCTATTTTCTCTGATTTTAGACTAAAGGCTTCTTTGTTTAGGAAACATCACCTTGTTCCGTACATAACCTGAGCCTGGCAGTTAACGTCCCGAATAGACTTCCTAGATGTTAAGGCTTTATATAAATTGTAACACGCAGAAGTTCCATCAGAAGGTGCGCTTTTCCTTCCTCCGCATTATACTATTCAGGAGGTTTTTAACTCTAACAGTGTTGTCATCTGTGTTTATTTTGCTGCTTTCAGCCTATCTTCCTTAGGACTAACCTTAGCATTACTTTCAAAGATGGGCACAGAGTTTCCCCTATGTCTTTCATGTGACAATAATCTATGTCTGAAATTGTCAAGGAGGTTTAATTCCTACTGAAATTCAATGGCATTTTGGTGCCTATCTACCACAGAAACCTTGAAAAAATCAATCCTACAAACATAAACCAGGTACATTGTTTAGTATCGTTCATCTTCCTCCTCTTCTTCTTGCTATTGCCTACAGTTCATGAGCTGATCATTTAGTTTCATTTGCATTTGCATTTTCAAAGCAAGCATATTTACCTTGGCTGAACTGTAATGTTTAACCATGCAGGCTTTGTTACTTTACGGGTTTTTGCTTTATTTTTGTGGCATGGAGTATGTACCTGTACTCCTGCTTCTCCAAAGATGTTTTCAAATAGCCTCTGTATCAATTTCATTAACTTTAATTTCCTAAACCTCTCCTTCAGGCTGTTAATAACTAACTTTGTATTTCTTTTAATCACCTTTCTTGAAACTGAGTTCCCTGGTCATATCCTTGGTTGGGTCCCCTTGTGAGGATTTGGAACTTAATTACTGTATGTTATGGTCACTGCCAGCAGCTTAGTCAATTGCTTCCTGAAACAATTCAGTGCCAAGTCAAGTATCAACTCATAAATTCTTATGCACATGTATAATAGCAAGACACAATTTTTCCACGTTTTGTCCTCATGTGACATTGTGTATGCAGATATCTGGATTATTTAAATTACACATCATCATTGTACTACTAGGCTGTGTTGCCTTCCATTATTCCTAGCTGAAATCCTCAGCTTCATTTCATCTCCCTCAAACCAGGGAAGAGACTTGTTGCTGGCCATAATTAGGTAGCCAATACTGTTGCCTCTCCTCAGCTTTTATGGCATGCTGTGAATGATACTGATCTCTAACAAACCTGAGCCAGGCCAGAAAAACAGTTCTTGACTCTAAAATGGCCAGCAGAGCAGCCCTAACGCTCCTTCAATTTTCATTAAGGAGATAGATTGATCCCTAAGATGGCATTTAGGTGGAAGCATAGCAGAGATTCAAACCAGCTGTCTTTCTCAGCAGTGACAGAAATATGGCAAAGAGCCATATGCTTAAAATTTCCAGACTACATGTATTAGATGTGACTTGTTAAGATATGGTGATGCAATATTTACTTAACTTTTAGTCTTTTGAGGTACAGCTTATATGAATTGAAAGAAGCATTGGGAAGATATGAGGGGTATGGGAAGGGGAGTAATAACATGTATCTCAAATCTTTAGAAGCATTCTTGGCCTGCAGTGTTACTAGACTAAGCAGACTTTTCTGAAGCTTGTAATTGCTAGTTGCATAACTAACAAGAATTATCTGTATAACCTAGTTCTGACTAAGAAACAAAGCTCACCAAAAGGCTCATTTACGTGTCATGTAGCATGTATTGAAGAAAGAAGCTTATGTAGTAATTAGCTCTTTAGTAAAGAGTAAGAATGTAGGGATTGGAAAAAGTATAATGGGAGATTGCAAAACCAGCATGGATTCAAGTAAGCCTAGTGAAGATAATATCACTGTGAGATGTTCTAATCGTTTAATATGCAGATCTAAAGAGGAATTATTTAAAAATGACAGTCTTTTATTGTGTATAGAGCACAAAAAGAAGCCTACTGAAGAGAATTATCCCCTATATCACAACCCCCTGTAAAAGGTGCACAATGGCCTATAGTTGCTCATTAGATTAAGGTAGGACCTAGGCCAGGTTATGTAAGTGTTGCATGCTGCCTCCTGCTGCCTCAGCTGCTGGAGGTTGCATCAGGCAAAACTCCCTTGCACGGCCTGGTTCTGATTAAACTGAGGTCAGGAGGAGTTTTGCTATTGGCACATTTGGCATTAACTCTAAGAAGGTGTGCAGGTCTGTTATTGAGTTCTGCACTGCCTAGCTTAGCCAGTGGAACTGAACAGCATTTTATAGAGATCGAAATAACAAATTAGGGTTCCGGTAATTTAGTAGTAAGTACCCATAAAGAAAGCAATAATATTATATGAACTACTTTTTATGTTAGCAAGTCATTCTGAATTGTGTAGCTTTATAGCAAATTTATAACACTGAAGTAAGACTCCTGTAAGAATGCAGAAACATTTGAGCACAGAATCCTTCTTTTTCTCTGTTTACCAGATATACCATAACAAAAGATAAGCTGTGATTTATTTCAGAGAGTGTTTTCCTATAAAGCATGTGCTTGTCTCATGTTTGGTCTGCCACTTGGATAACAGATGCACACTAGCCTGTGGCAGTAAAGGACAGAGCTAATAGTGACTTCCCTGTCATTGTGAGAACCAAGTAAACATAGGTGAATGACAGAGAGGGTCTGAGAAGGAACTCTTACAATCAAGAGTCATCATTCTGGCAGTTGTAGGCAATTCCTGCTTTGGTTTCTGCATATGGAGAAGATAGATAGAGCCAGACTCTTCTCAGAAGCATGAAGGGGCAAGAGGCAATGGACACAGGTTGCAACGAGAGACATTCTGATTAGATACAAGGGAAAAAATTCTTCAGTGTGAGGGAGGTCAACTGCTGGAACAGGTTACCCAGAGTGGCTGTGGGATCTCCATCCTTGGAGATCCACAAAACTCAGTTGGACAAGGTCCTGAGCAACCTGATCCAACTTTGAATTAGTAACTAACTTTGAAGTTGGCACTGCTTTGAGTAGAGGAAGAGGGGATGAACTGGTTGACCTTCAGAAAGAAGCCCCTTCCAATGTAAATTATCCTGTGATTCTATGATTTTATGTGTGAGGTAGCACTAAAATAAGGCCAACAGCAGAGCTTCACAAATCACTTTTGTTCTCAGTGGACTTGTGACCCTTTGGATTTTCACAGAGAAGTTGGTGTCCTAGACAGAAGGAAAAATTTACATGCTTTTTAAACAGTTTTTTATTGAGAAAAACTGGCTTCCAGAACTAACAAACCTACTAGCTCATGTAGAGAGTGACTCTGATTCTTGCCAGACTCTGTCGTCACGGTGGCTCTGATTCTGTGTCAGACTACCATCCCAGGGCCTTTTCCTTCTATCTCAACATAAAAGGTATTTCTGTGGTAGAGAAACTTAAGGATAGGGTTTTCACATGTTTACTGATTTTAAAGCCAGAATCTCAGGTCCTCACTCAGTTTTGAAACAGTCCTGATTTGAGACCAGCCTCTAGTTATTGTCAGCGCTTGTTTGTCCTGAGCAAGGTACATCAGGATTGGGATCAGTAGTCTTTGGCTTGGCTGGATGAAGACTGAGAAGATACTCAGAATTTCTTCTATGCAGAAGAATCCTTCTGTGTGGGATTCACTTTGCCAGCTGGCATAATTTCTTAGTCTTTCCTGTGCAGGAGAATCTCTCCTGCTGTTCGCAGAACAAATCAACTTTATCAGCACTTTATTAACAATTACCGTTTCATAAGACTTCAGTTCATCCCATTTGAAAGAAGTCACCACCATGACGGTTCTTTGATTTACAGTAGCAATGTTAAAATGCTCCAAATTATTTTCTTAGCCAAGAGAAAAATGTATTTTTGAGGGCTAAGGTGTTTCTCACAGCTTTGTGATTATTTTCTAAAAAATTACTGTCTGGCACTCTAAGCCATAACTACTGGGTATCAAAACATGAGCTAACAACTTGAACAGAACCTTTCCTGCCATACTGACATGTGCAGCGTGTTTGCGCTCTGAGTGAAAACCACACAATGGTAAGCTGCCAATACATTGCAACTGATTATTTAAAAAAAACACATGCTTGTGCTCATATCAGAAACTGGCACTCCTTATGAGCATGCACTCTTTATGCAACTGTCTCAAATCAATGTAAAACTGAAGGTTAGCAAAATATTGAGCATTAACCTGATAAGTAAAAAGCATAGTTGTCTCTCTCTGACTATAATTTGCTATGTGTAAGATACAGATGCATGAGTGTGGAGTTGACAGTGTATTATATTGATAGTTTGAAAATCTGTAGAAGTGCTGGAGTCTTTCCCTCTGTTCATATCTGATTCCCATTAGTATTAACAGGAGTTACTTGCCATATTGTTTGTGGACTGTAGTCCATAGAGTTCAAATTTTGTAATGTTTGTTGTCTTTTTGCCATCAGTTTTTTTTTTACTGAGTTATCTGATACTTTCATCTGCTGCCATATTACAAATAAAACAAGAGCTGTAGAGAATCACACAAATGCATAGGATAAACCACAGTTTGAAAAGACACTTTCCTAAGAAACTTTTACTACTTCCTTTTTAATATTTCCCTTTCTGCGTCCCTTGTTTATTTACTTAACCACCCATGTCTGAGCTACATTTTTCATATTCTGTAGAAGAATTCAATTTCAGCTTGTAAATCCCTGATGACAGAATCTTCTGTGAAGAGCTATTCCAAATACTGTGTGGATTTAGGACCTGAGAACAGAAGCAATATCCTATAGGGTCACACCAGTGGTGTCCATCCAGTATTCTATCTCTAGCAGTGGCAATGGGAATGTTTTTTAGGGAGACCACGTAAGTCTGATCACTTTTTGTTGTACCCTCTATCATCTACAGTCATTGGATTAGGAGTGTAGGAGGCTACATCTCTGTCTGTTCCCTTTAGTATCTGTTTTTGGACCTGTTGTCCATAACTTGCCTAATCCCTTTGTGATCCTCTAGATACTATCCAGCTTCACAGTGTTTATGGCAGCAAGTTTACAATGTGCTCTGTAAAAGTTACTAACCTGCTGTAAATATTACTACATCTAAGGCAATGGCATTTAAACAGTGGCCAGAAGTCTGTTCCACCTTGGGCTTTAGAAACCCAGTACGAAATGATGGTTCTTTTTCCAGGAGCTTTGTGTGTAAATATAAAGCATCCTTGAGAAGAACGTCGAAGTTATGAAACCTTTGGACTAAAAAAGTAATGAGTGTCCCTTTCAGTATCTTCACTAATGTTGACTACTAAACCTGAACCTAGTCAAGGGTTGTCTAGATTAGCCTTAAGTACTTCCATTTTTTTTGTCTTTGTCTTGTGTGTCTTTGTATTAGACCATCTTGACCTCTCTTGAGCTGGGGAAAATGAAAGAGGCCCTGAGAGGATGCAGAGAAACTCCTTTGCCCATGTAAATGACAGACCTAAAGACATGCCAAGAATTTGGTAGCTAGTACTTACTCTGCCATGTCCCTTGGAGATGTGGGAAGAGGTATTGGCCTGTTGGAATGTCCTTTGGAAAGCAGTTCTAGCTGCAAGGAATTACGCACTGTGCTCCCCCATTCAGGGCAGCAGCTAAGAGTATTTTCCTGCATGCCTTCCTGCCAAGCTGTATGTGCTGCTGAACATTCTAGTCCTAATAATGCTTTGTAGTATAGTATAGTATAGTATAGTAACAGCAGTTTGGGACAACAATCTGTTTCTGGATGAACTAAGGTCATTGCCGGTGCAGTCTGATGTGCTTGCTCATTTTCCTCTCACTAAAGCTAAGTATTTTCCTCTCAAATCTTCAGAAAATAACGCTGTTGTCAGAGTACAGACAAATGTCAGACTACAGACTTTACCTCCAAGTGAGTGTAGCAAGCTGCTGAATATCATGGCAGCTATAGCCAAGATCCGCCTGTTGACATAGTCAAAGTAATGGTCTCTTTAAAGCTGGCTGTCACTCTCAACACTATTGTTCTAATCACCAAGGGAAAAGCTTGCTTTGACATTTCCAACAAAATTAATAGCAGTGCCATGCAGCATTGTTCTCTGCAGCACCAAGGACCTTGCCATTACAGCTGCAGTCACTGGAAACTTATTTTTTTAAATGTGTGCTCCTGCCTGCATGCAGCTGGCTTATGTTTCCTCATTAATGTCAGGATTTTGGTTAAGATGATCAGACTGCATGAGCCCCCTCTAGTGGATAATTAATACCTGCAAACTCCAGGCATTTCTTAGAGAAATGCAATTCCTTAATCAAACTATCTGACTTCTTGGGTGATATTAGTGCTCTGTTTACTCAAGTGAGTGTTGAAGACTGAATTGCCATTATTTTATTCCTTTTTTTTGTTTCTTTAAAGCCAAAGCCAAATCAAATGTGTAAAAAAAGCTTTTTATATGTCTAAAATATGTGACCACAAATAAATCCATGGGCAATAGCAAGATGGTTTCGTTCTAAGAGTGCTTGCCTTACACTGTTCATTTTTATATCTAGAAGTTTTGTAGCCATAGTCAAGTACATTTGCATTAGTATTCTGATGTGCAAATGGATTTTAAAAAGTTTTCATTTTCCTTTTTTAGCACAGCAAATGCTTTTGATCAGCATGAACTGAATTATTTGTAATGTTAATTTGAATTTTAATTTGATTTACATTATTTTCATTTAAATTTTTTATATTGAGCAAGATTTTTGAAATAACAATCATCAGGATTAGTGGCCAAGATTTTCATCAGAGTTGAAATAAGGGTAGAGTGATAGCCTGAGGAACTGATTGTGTGAACGCCGAGATCACTGAGTGAACTCGTGCTAAGTAAGGGGCAATAAGCACTTCACAGGGCAGTTGCTGGGCAGAAGTGGCCCACAAAATAACAAGATATGCTATCTATCTGCTTTAAAAACTGATTTTGCTGAAGCTGGAAACAATACTAAATTAGAGGGTGGCATTTTAACTTCTTAGACACATGATTGAGCAAAGCATTGTTCACTTGATTTTTATAACAGGAATTAAATTTAAGAGTTTGTATTTTTTTAGGTGCTTTATCTATGTGGAATGTTGAAAAGTTGTTGACAGATAAACTTGAAAGAAGATGTTCTGAGAATGTCAAAGCTCTGCAATGTTATTAGACCTAGCCACAGAAAATATATTTTAGCTTTAGCATTGGAAAAAGTCATCTGTTTGAAATGTGTATTACCTTTCAGTACATAACTTTGTCCGTTTGTCCATCCACCTGTCCATTCCTCCCTTCCTCCTTTTTTACTTGTTCCCTCCCTTCCTTCTCTCCTTCTTTCCTTTCCTTTCTTTCCTTCCTTTTTTTCTTTCTGTCTTTGTGCCATGCTTTCTGTCTTGCTTTCTGTCTTCCAGTACTTTTCTCAAATGCCACCTCCCAAATCATGCTGGACAGCTGTGACACTTTACCGCCTCACGTGTACATGTGCAGTAACTCATATAGGCACTGCTACTTTGTGGAAGGTGGCAATTGATGGCTCTCATTTTATTCTTTAGCAGCCCTTTGCTGTTCCTAAGCTTGTCCTCCAGCCATTTTTCTCTCCTTAACTTTCTCTCTACTTAACCTTTCCTCAAATCACTTCACCTACACCTACTACTGACATTTGAGTGACATCCTGGGAGGTGATATGTGAGACAAGTGACATTAAGACAGTACAGTCAGCCAGTCAGCTATACATTTGGACAGCTTGTGTCCATAATCTACTCCTACCTGGGAAGAGAGGTCACTGGCTTAGAGGCTATGCTGGTGGGTTGCATTAGCTGACCTTTTTTCAGTGCCCAAAGCGAGGGAGTTTGTTAATCATCATTAGCATTGTTATTCACACCTTTGTTGCAGGCATTTGGTAGTGGTTAAAAACCACTTTCTCTTCAGCTGATCTTTTTTCTTGTGACATTCCTGATGTTCATAGTAAGAATCCATTTATATATATGTGCACAGCCACAGGCATGCACACATTTATATTCATGCGTGCACACAATCACACACCTGCAGAGACTTTGTTAATTAAAGTTAACTTCCTGATGTTTTTTTAATTGCAAAACATGTTTTCTCTATTGGTCTATTTGCATTGCTTTGTTTTAGCTTCATCTAATGCACTGGAACTCCACACTGTACAGCAGCATTGATGAGGCAGTAGGGAAGAAGCACGGCATAGCTATTGTTGCTCTGTTTGTGCAGGTAAGATTCCTGTCTTGCTGATCATGCACTATCATTTGTCTGAGTTACTTTCTGTTTTCTTTCATTTTTAATGATGTTATAAAATAAAACAATGTATGACTGCTATTCAGAAGATATTTCTCTGTCACGTGTTCCATGCATGTGCTAAATAAGCAATTCTTGTTTAAATAGTATATTAAAAGTATGTTGGTTAAAGAATTGAAAATACAAAGTCAAGCCTTCTTTCTCAGTGACTCTGGTTATAAACACACCTCCACTCTCCATTCCTCTGACGGCAGAAGGAGTTATGATGTCCACCCTAGGTCTAAAGGGACATAGCTGCTTCACTGTCTCTGTAATGTGTTCTCCATTCCTGGCCAGGACCATTGTTCAGAGACTGAGAAAATATACAAAGGAAAGGGGGGGGGGGGGGGGAAGCCTAGTGACCCATTGGCACAGCCCAAAACTGTAGGATTGTGTAGGATTGTTCCTGTCTAAACACAGGTACAAGTGTGTTTCTTCACATAGGAGAAATGTGCAATAGGATTGTATTGCTTCTTCAGAAACATCAGACATGACAGTGTTATGAGTGATTGGGCAAACCCTCAGAAAAGCCCAGGAAGAGGACGCTTAAAGCTTGTTGGTGAGAAGGTGCCTTGCAAACTAGGGCATTAGCCCAACAGCCTAATTGCTGTTGAAGATTTTTTGAGGGCTGTTCCCCGTAAGAACGGTTATCAGTTTTAGTCCCCAAATACCAGTTTCTCATCCTCCTCATGAGAAGTGGCAAACTGTTCCATTTAAATTGGTTTGGAGGGAGAGATTTAGAATACATACTTAGATCAAATGGATTTTTTTCCACAGTAGTATTATTAATTTGTCGTATTTCATAATGACTTTATGAGTGCCTTTGAGCTTTACCTCTGTTTGAATTTAAAGGTACATTGGTTACAGTTCCAACATTGAGACAGAACTGCTATAAATGGATGTTAGAAAGTCTTCATTCTCTCAGCTTTGTGTCCTAGAGGGTTGTGTCATGATTGCTTATGTAAGTCACCTTCTAATTCCAGCAGAAGTAACCTTGGAGTTAGTTAGAAAGTTATATATAAGGTTCTTAAATAAATCTTGAAATCATTTTCCATTTCTGGTCTCTCACCTCAATCAGAGTTCTTAAACATTCCAGGGTGCTTTCTCAGAAGCCAAGAAGGGCTTCATATAATTAAAATTGACTGAGGAAAAATAGTATTTATGCTGTTTATTAAAGGGATGGGGAGAGCAAATTCAGTCACCATTTTTTTCTTGTTAAAGATACAGAAAATAATTGTTTTGTACTATTGTTTTCTCAGAAAAATCATTTTAAGGTCAACAGAAATATTTTCATTGACTTAAGTGACTGATCTTGGTGATTATTAAGCTAGAAACCACATCTCTGAAGTGATTTCAGTTTATTTTGCCTACTTTGAAGGTTTTAAACTGAAATCCCAGTCTGAAACAAACAAACAAATCCTCCTGGCTTCCTAGAAATACAAACTACATTTTGTTGATGATTAATTGTTTCCTTCCAGTGACTACTGTTGTGCTGTGTTCCAAAAAACCAAAAAGCGAACAGATCTTTCAGGGTCCAGCTCTCCTATTCTCACCCATATCCACTTCATTCCCCACCTCAGATGTGTACATGTTGGCAAAGAAATCAAGTGGAAGGCCCTTCAGGTTCTTTCTATTTTGCCAGCGTTGTTTTGAAGGTAGAAAGGTAGGGTCTTAGTTTGGGTAGTTTAGGTCAGAAGCAGTTCTGTTGAAATCAGTGTGCAGAGTGAACAATGTTCATGGAAAATAAGAATCTTATTTCAAAATTTGGTTTCTTTTGAAAGCCCCCAAACCTGTACTTTACAGACATTTGGTAAAGGCAAAGCTGCAGGCTTCATGGAGCTGGGCTTTTGCCTGTAGTAACTTAGAGATGCCTGTGAATGAGGGGATCTGTCATTCTGCACTCTGCATTCAGAGATACCTTGGCCCAGATTTGCAATGCTGTGGAACAAATTAAAAAAGTGTCTGCCATGTTTTTTCACTCTGTTCCTTTCTTTGTATTCTTCTGACAAAAACTGGTAAGGGCAAACTATCCTTGGCATTTATATGTCACAGTGCTGCATGATTTTGACCTTACATGCAGCGCATTCTGCAAAACAAGGTTAGTTAAGACTTATAAACTTAACTTTGCCTCCTTTTCTTGTTCTATTAGTTTCTGTCTCTGCCTTAAAGTTATTTAAACCTCATTTAATTTTTGCTGATGACTTTATTGTATGTGATATAATTGTTTGGAGTTGCCATCTAACAGTGTTTTTGGCTAATGAAAGGCTGTGTAGCTTAACTAAAAACAACTACAGAACTCGCTGTACTGGTTGATCTCTGCATTGCCTCACAGTTTCAGAAATAACAGAATACTGAAATTCATCTTTGCTTGCTGTATTTCAGATAGGGAAAGAACACGTAGGCCTAAAGGCTGTAACTGAAATTCTCCAGGACATCCAGTACAAGGTAAGGCATTGTCTGAAGAAATACTACCTTCACTGACCAGAGATGGAGTAAGTGAGGGAAGGGTATATATGAAACACTGAAGCCAAGAGAATAGTTTCAGGCTTGTCTGTAGTAAAACCACATGTGAAAGCCATAGTCCAGTGGCCTGCATCAGAAGTTTATCATTTTACAATATTTTTAGGCAATATACAGACTTAGTTACTTCCTTTTCTGACCAAAGAATAGTTTGATCTCTTGTACCAGGAACTGATTGCAAATACTACACTTTCAGTGATTGTCAGTACAGAGTCAGTGTGAACCTAAGCACTGCAGCATGCTCAGGGATCCCCAGTGGCAGCATCTCCGAACTTGTCTGGTTTTATCCATAGAGGAAAAAATACTTTAACTAAATACCCATATTAACTTGCAGCGGGAAAACAGCCAAAGTGCAATGCAGCCTTGTCAGGTGGATTGTTTGTAGGGAACCTGAAGAATAGATAAAAAGTGTAGCAGGATTGAGGTGATCTGGGTGCTCTTTAGAATTTTGATGCTATTTTGCATGACCTTGGGCAAGTTATTTAATCTCTCTGCTTCACTGTCTCTGTCTGTAAAATAGAAATAATCATGTTTACCTTTGATTATAAGGTATTTGGAGATCTGTGAGTGAAAAGTTTTCTCTATTAGCCTGGAGAGACAATCCATTCACTTCAGCGGATGCTGAAGAGTAGAAGAATGAGAAGCTGTTATTAGAAGAGAATTTAATCTTGTTTTAGTCAGATAATATATGGTAAATTTCAGGCATCATGTTTAATTTTAAAAACTAATTGTTTATTTAGATGTCTGTGAAAAAGAACAGCAGTGTACAGAGTGCTATGCAGTTTCGTTACTGAAGGCACAGTAAGATGATGAAGGTTGTGAAAGGCCAAGTCATCAGCATGTTAAACTAGTGGTCTTCGGAGGGTCAGCATGAAACATACTTTGTGCATATGTAAAATTTGCTTTCATTAAATATGTGCAACCAGCTTTATTTTAGTAGATGTTGTCTATGCTGGTCAAGGAAACGCTCACTTTGGCCCTTGGTCCACGACTTCAGTTGGTATGGAAACACTAAATTTTATGTAGAGAATTTTAAGGTTGGGATCTGAAAGGAGCCCAGGTACAAAAAGCATGGAGTTAAAAAACTGATGAAATAACCTTAAATTTAAAATACAACATACAAAAAAAAGGTGTTTGTTTAGGTGCAAGGACAAATGCCATGATGATTAAATGAAGGCTATTAATGTGGTTGCTGTGGACATGAATTCAACGCTTAACGTTATAACAACACATGGTGTGTTTTCCCTCTCCATTCATCATCGTTTTAATAAGAAACTAGAGATGAGATTGATTTGTATTCATTTTTTCAGGGAAAGTCCAAAACAATACCCTGTTTTAATCCCAACTCTTTATTGCCAGGTAGGTGCCTTTACTTACTTTTGTGTGGGTGGATTACTGGCAAAGCTCTTTATCATTTCTGACATGGGAAGATAATGTTGTCTAACACAGGAAAGAAATAGTGTCTATCTGGAAATTATCCAGTGAATGTCCATCTTGTTCCTTACTGTGCCCATTATCGGTCTCAAAAGCATTGCCTCTACAATAGAGCTGGATCATGGGGAGAGGGAGAACTGTGATACTCAAAGGTAGTTACAGCCCGTGTTCACAGCAGTAAGGGCACAGACCCATGCTGAGATAAAATAGGTCTAGAAAACATTGTCTATTTGAAGTTGATTGCAGAGGCTGGGATGATCTTGATCAAGAGAATTGTCTGCAAGCCTGAGAGAGTATCCTATAAGGTAGTAGTGTATTTTATACCTAATGGTGCTAATAGGAATATGGAAAAAGTCCTTTTGATACTTAAGGTAACTTTTCACCTGCATCATGTAAATGAAATGTGACATTGTAGCATTGCTTCAGTATATGTGGGGTTGTCAGCAAAGCTGTGGCTAGCTTTCTTGATGATTTGTTATCCCACCTGGAGGGGAGCTGTGTGAAATCCTTCCATTACTTCTGCATAAAATGGGAAGCTGATGTTCCTCAAACAGTGCCTGTTTTCACTCAAGAAAGAATGAGATTACCCACTTACCAAGTTACTTTCTGGTAGCATCAAAAGACAATACCAGTGCTATGACACCTGAATAACATATAAAGAACAGTGTCAATGGGAGGAAATTCAAATTCATGCAGCAAAAAATTAGAGAGTAACAATAAGAAACAACCACTTACTCTACCTTGTCTTGAAAAAATACATTTCTAGAAGAGAAATGTTTCTTCAGTGAATGCTTCTGAGCTAAATTCTGTGTCATAGTGGCGAGAGCTTTAAACTAATTTTCCAAAGAAACCCTGATCTATATTAACTATATTGAAAGACCATTGTTTGGGTTGCAAAGTCAATTGCTCAGCAATTAGGAATTGCAGGAATTAAGGCTGCCTGTGCCCCTTTATACATTTACGTTATAAAACATCCTTTAATTGCATGACCAGAAATTGTTTTTTACAGGACCCTGCTTCAAAGTTCCTGTTAGATGCTAATCAAGTCACATAAACCTCATTTTTAACAAGTGATATCTAACTGTGTGTTCCTCATTTTCTAGGTGCCTGACTTGAGATCATGGGGTCTGATTTGCAGAAGTGCTGAGTGCTTACAGCTGCAACTGAAGTCAATGGGAGCAGTGCTCTGCATAAAGTGCTATAGAAAGTTAACTACTCTGAGAAATCAGGTTCTAAGCATGTCATATTGCACATCTCAAATGAATAGATGCATTTGACCTTAATCTCTCTGTGTCTCAGTTCCCCAGCTTTAAAATTGGGGGATAATCTGTCCTTCCTCACCACACTGAGGTGTTGGAAAAATAAATTACTTCATGTTTTTGAAGCACTCAGTGAAGAAATGAGTGCTTTAGAAATACTCAGGAGGAAATGAAAAATTAGGTCCTTCTAACAAGCAGGATTTGAATAGCATGGATAAAAGAAGACCTAGGACCACATACTGAACAGTAGGAAAACCAAATGTTAGTAGCTGCTATTCAGGAGAATTTCATCGATCTTTGCAACTAAATGATGAAGAGTTCTCTAGAAAAATCATACATGATAATGTCACGAGACTGTCACAATGCATGCACAGGAAGGGCTGAGTTAATTCTTGCAACTCTTAACTTTTGAGTGTTTGACAATGCAACTTTCTTTCAATGGATTTTCTGTGTAATTCCCTAACTGTAAAAGAAAATTACACCAATAAAACAAAACTATTTACTGACAATCACATGCTTCATTAGGAGGGTTTAATTCTAATGATATTCCTCTGAGCTACTAGTGAAATGGCAGTGACAGGTTAGGTCAACCGAGCAAACTTATTCCAGTTCCCAGCATCCCATCCTGTCCTCGTCAAGCTGATCACAGTCTTCCCTAGCTCCCTGTCAGGGTGAACCTCCCTTTGTCTCCATTTTCTCTCTAGGTTTGATTCTTGTCCCCCCTTTTCAAATCAGGCAGTTTCTTCTACATACTTAAAAAGCTGTGTTGGGGAGTCATTGTGAATGTGGCCTGCAGCAGGAAAGGATAACCCTACTTAGTCTCACTCCTGAAGTGCAATGTGATTGGAATCTCTGAGGAATTTAATCATTAAAATCAAAGTTGTTGTGTGCAGAGTTAAAGCTCTGCTTGGACAAACTGTTGTACATTTTCATGAGAGACAACAGCATAATTCCTTGCATAAACTCTGTTTTTTTTTTCCTGTGAAATTCAAGTCCCTTTTCCAAAGCCAGGAGGCACTAGTGTATCTCAAATAAGTATGTCACAAGAATTCTGAACTAAACAATTTGAGCGGAATTGTTTTCACTGATTTTTTTCTACAAAACTAAATTCGTTCTTAAAGCATATCCTAAATACAGAATTCAGTCCAAATTTAATCACCACAGCCTTTTTCATGCCTCTACTTTGTAAATGGGATCTTTCTTACAGCTTTTGACACTGATGTTTTCTGCCTCTGTTAGCAGGAGATAAGGAGTTTAGATCTCAATCCAGTGATGAACTTTAAGCTCCATGCAGTATTGGGCTTGAGATTCTAATTGATCAGAGTGACAAGAAGATATCTAATTCCCCCATCCCTTCTTTCAAACATGTGGAGCTAGGCACAAAGGAGGGCAGATCTAACAGTTATTACAGTAGGGAATGTGGGATCAGGAAACCTGGAGGCTCTTTCCCACCTTATTATTTATTTGCTACGTAACTTTAAGGAGTTGGGCACATGTTATTTTTCACTTCTGTAAAATGACATGTTCGTCTATAAAATAGTCATTTACAGCGAGAAGTTATTGTAAAGTAAGTGAGGAGATTTACAGCACACTGACACCAAATTAACTTCTTTTCAAAGGGGAGTTAGTGACTGGACTCACATATGTTCACATGAGAAAGCAGTGGATGGTACTTGGCAGGCTATAAATTCACACCTTAGCTTACTGCATACTAACTTTGTCATATGAACAAGCCCATGGCTATCATAAGCTATCATAATTAAAAGACACAGTCCTCTTCCTTAATGTCATTAAAATTCAATAATTCTTTTAATTTCAGATCCGTTACTACGTGACTACTGGGTATATGAGGGCTCCCTAACCATTCCACCCTGCAGTGAAGGTGTCACCTGGATATTATTTCGCTATCCTTTGACTGTGTCCCAAGTGCAGGTAACAGCTGTGCTTAAAGTGACCTTAGAATATGGTTATGAGCTAAAGGTTATAGCGTGCAAATACATATACCAGGGCATTATATCTGCTTCTCCTTGAAGATCCCATTAGATCAGTACATGACTTTTCAAGTAAAGGTTAAGCTTTTTGAGTCACTGAAAGCAATGGAAAGGTCAGAGATGAAAAACCTTGTTATCATTTGTCATCTGCATTTAAAATGATTCTTTATTAAAGTAAAAAGGAAAGAAAGGAGTCAATGGGCGAAAGAAATTCAATTCTTTGTAATCGTAAGCTTTCAAATATCACTGCTTTTTGATGTTAAAGGAACAAAAAAGCACAGGGAGACGCTATGTCCTGGAGAATAAAAAATGTTAACATAGTGTAGGTTAGCTATATTGCATTGAACTCTACTTAACTTACCTTGTTCTTTTTTTTAGTTCTATTTTATAATAAATGGCTAATGAAAACTGCCTATTTCAATTTGATTTCACATATATGTATTTTTAAGTACTTTTATTAATAATACCTAACATTCACATGAATGTCTCTATAGAAGACATTTCAAACCTGTCTACAAATAATCCCAATGAAAACAGCTGGCACTGAGCAAATGAGTATGATCCTGCAGTCAGTGAATCCCAGCTGGAGAAATGTGGGTATAATCTAAGAGAAACTGTCTAGAATCCTTGAAGCTGAATGCTTTAATTTTTACTGCCTGTTCTGAAAAATGTGCAAACAGAAGGAGAAAGAAAAGCATAAAAGGTGGTAAATTAAAATTTAAATTATTTCAGCTTTAATAGTCTAAAATTTTACTAGTAATACTATCAAAATATTCTAACAACTTCTCATTTGAAATTGCCAATATTTCTTTTCGTAGGAAAACTGAATTTTAGTTCTACTCTTAGGATAAAAGCGGTAGTTCCCAATAAACTTATTTGTAAGTTAACTGCAACTTTAATATATCCTATTATGATTCTGGTATTTATTTGGTTATGAAAGGATAAATCTTATGATTATTTACTACTGAGTAAAAGAAAACACATCTACGGACATTATTAGATTCAGAATAATTTTTAAAGACAGAGTATACTTTGTAACTTGGCAGCTAATCATCCAGCTATGATATGAATAAATGAGAGGACTTAATCAGAAGCATAAAGACCACAGCTGTAAGACTGAGCTGATGTATGACTTCTTATTTCATACTTGTTATGTATTTTGTAGTCTCTATTCCCTAATTTTATATGCCACTCATAGAATTTTTAGGTATATTAATAAAGGACTTTTAGCTTAATAAATGTTACTGTAAGAATAGTAGTTTTTGTGGGCTATAGTGGAAGACAGACTGTTCATAGTATGTAATTAAAAAAAACTACAAGACCAACTTGTTTCCATGTAGATCTGTGGTGAGCTAACCAGGTCTGCTTGCATACAGTCCTTTATAGGTGACCATAATGCAGCCAACGTGCAGAAGAGGGCACAGTTCAAGCCATGCATGCATGGTGGGAGAAGGAAGTGGGGAGGATGGAAAGAGGAATTAAGAAAGCATTTTTGCTCATTTACCACAAGAAAACAAGATGGTAGAATGTGGTGTGAAGGGGATAAAACTCCATGTAAGAAATATTGTGCTACTGATGTAAAAATCCATATTTCAGCATTGCCTTTGTGCTTTAATTACTGAGCACATCTTGAATACCTCTCTTTTTAAGAGAGACCCTCCCATACATACATCATGTATGTAAGGGAAAAGAGCGTGATTCATGAGAATGGCCTGGAGCTTTAGGTGAGGGATAGCTGGCTTACGGATTGCCTTGATGAGTTATAGCATGGCCTTACGTGGGACTAACCTAAACTAAACTAAACCCAATCCAACAAGAACATTGCAGTGATGAAGGGCTTACACGTCATGGATAGCTTGGGTGACAATACTGCCACCCTGCTGCTGACATAGCATGCAGGTAGATGTGGCTCTGGAGCAGAGTGAGATTGGAGCAGACTCATGCCAAGATGGTCCACAATGCTTTGCACTCATTGTAGACAAGCATCAATTAGAAAAATCCTCATTGTTACTTATGAATACAGCAGCATTAAAATCAAGGTTGTGCAGAAGAGCCTTATTAAAGACGTGAAGGGCTGTTGCCAAGATGGGATAAAAATTTAATTTGCGTCAGATCCTCCTTTCAGATGTCATTTGGGAAAAACTATGGGGCAAGTGAGAGACAATAATTCTGCGATTTCAAAGTCAAAATGCACTGAGAGTTCTCCAGGGTGACCAAAATAAGATCTCTTTGTGGGTGCCAGAATACCTTGTTATAACCTGGGCATCCAAGTCTTTAACTTGTATTCAGCATTTTGGCTGCAATTAAGTAGCTGGACTATTTGTGCATGTGAGAGTACCTATGAGAGTACCTGAGAATAAGGGCTTTGCAGTCTGATTCTTGGAGTTATATTATTGACCTCAGTGGAATGCAGATCAAGCCTCATCTGGAAAGCTGCCTTGTGCTATTGACAGTACTCTTTTTGCACACTGCCCTCTTTTTGTGTTTTTATCATACTCACTTTTCTCATGTTAAAACGTACCACACAGAAAGAATTACATTTTGACCGCTATTGTGAGACACCTAGCGCATGTGTGTAGACAACAGAAATATAATGAGAAAAATAGAAAACTCCCTCCTAGTAGGCCTGTAAAGAGCAGGAAAAAATGGGGAAAGACTTGCTCGTGCTTCTCTCCACTATATATTTTTAAAATTGGATGTTTGTGAATAATTTGCTTTGTGGTTCACTGAAGCACAGAACAAGTACATTGTCTAAGCCAGTCAGAGCAGGGATCTTAACCAATGATGCAGTGAGGAGCTGCTGTTCTGCTGTACTCATTGTCAGAGTTAACTGGTTTTGTATTGAGCAGCTAGGTCTCTAGTCCTTTTCTCTAGCAGATTCGAAATCAAATCATTTTAAAGGACAGAAATAGTAACTAGCCCAGACAGAGTAGAAATTATGCAAAATTTGTGTAGTCTGTGAAATAAAGTACTCCGTAAGGTTCATGGTATTCTGTTCACTGGGAAACAGGTCTGTTTTCATGAAGGCATGTGAAATTTCCAAGGAAAATTAAAATGCTCCTATTTCTCATTTAAGAGAAATGTGCATAGAGAAAACATGCAAATATTCCTTATTTTGTTTGTTCTGTTCTTAAGCAAATATTTAAGTAAAACGGAATAAAGCAATATTAGGCATTGCGGAGAAGTGGTATAAACATTCATTGAAAAATTGTGCGAAATATAAACTTTGTTTTTGCTCAGTAGAAATGTGGATGTTAACATTGTGGATTTACTCTTCCACTGGGTAGAATTTGATCCTGAATTTCAGTGTGAACAGGACTGGGTCATCCTCAGGGTCTTCTGGGCATGAGAAGAACTTTTATGTATGGCTGTTTCTGTTGAACGTGTGTGGATATCCAAGGATTTTATCTGTGTCTGCCAAAAGTACCTATTTCCTCTGTAGTCCTACAAGGTGTGCTTCGTAGCACTGATTTGTGAGAAGATGGAAGAGGAGAAGGTAAATGAAGAAGGTGGAGAGGAGATAGTAAATGATCCCATGTTAGATGAAGCAGAATCAGTGGGACACACACATTCCCTTTTCCACGTGGAAATGTAGTGGGAAAAGTAGTATCAGCACAGCTGGTGTTCTTTTTAGGCAGGTGTTCTCTTTTGACAGAACCACTTCTCAAGAGTGAAGTGGACAACTGTGTATATAGAGGATCTCTGTCAGGTGGTTCTGAATCATGGTATCAAAGATTGAACAAGGAGACTGGCGGGCTCAGAAGTGATCCACCCTCCAGAGTGAGGCTGCAATTCCTGATTTCCCTGCAAACTAAAGGACAGGCATGGGGATCAGGTCAGTCGTACTTTCTTGACTGAACAAACTGAAAGCTGCTCTGTGAGGAGTACCTCCTGGAGAAAGTTTCCACTGTAGGGATTGGACAAGCATTTGTAGTTACAGCAGCAGATAGTTCATAAATGCCAGCTTTTCACAGAGTCGGCTTTCCCCTCTCTTTCATCTCTATTTATTTGAAATCTCTCATTCTCAGAAGATCCAAAAAACACCACATTCTTGTAAAATGCTCCTTCCTAAACTACATTTATTTCAGACTTTGCAGTGTTGGTTCAGTTCAGCGGTGGTGAACAAGGCTATCTTACAGAATCTATTCAGTGATTTACCAGCATTTGAGTCTGGAAGACTTTTTCAGTTCACAAGCCTGTAGTGGGTTTGTTTTCAGTTTGATTTAAAACATAAACATAAAAAACTCTTCCAAAATAAGGATCTGCCCTTAAAAACACTTTTAAAGGAGTTTAACAGTTTTTTCTGCCTTTCATCTTTTCAGATGAGGCAGCTAAGTTGCTGCCTGTATCTCAGCTGCAAGAAGCAGAGGAGTGTTGGTTTCTAGGTACAGTGGTTTTTGAGGAAAAAGCAGCAGAGCAAAGCCAGCCTCTAAATCAGCTATATAATTCTGTATCATTTATGCTGTAGAGTGGAAAACAACAATGAAAGCAGTTATCTTTCAAATTGCGATAGGAAACTATTCTCTGCAGGCAATATAAGAATAAAAATGCCATGACCTGCTGTTTAGTACCTCATTTCCTTTAATTCTGGGATCAGATTTGTATTCTCCCTTTAGTCCCACATAGGGTGTTTTTCTCTCTAATCTCTCAGCTGATAAAATGATAAATGATAAAATGATAAAATATTCCAGACTCCATTATGCTTTCTATGTAGCTTCAGTTTCAAGGTACAGCTGAGCTGGATAGCGAGGCATCACAGGGTCAGTGCAAGAAGTACAAGAGGTTCAGCCTGCATGAGTCAGCCTTCAGGTGGATTTGCTGTATCCAGCTCAGATAGTTTGTCAACATGCCAAAGTGAAAACAAATGCAGTTTTTTTAGTAATTGTAACTACTCATTTAAAATAACATACTTCTAAAAACGATGCTATTGAACAATGATGTGTAATATTGCTGAAAGATGCACTGATTTTCTTAGTCTTTTATCACATATAGCTCAATGCTGATACTGGGTTCAGAGATGAAAGCTACTGACATTTATCACCAACATAAATCAGATAAAACTGAAAAATCGCAAGAAGTGAGATTAATACGTCAAGTATTTCCTTTGGATCAACTGAAATATTTTATATGATTATTTCAAAATTATATTTGATAAAAAGAATATTTAGCACTGACATCTACAGAACCTTTGAAGTGTAGTTTCATTTTGATTGGAAAAAACATGATACTTTTCAGTGTAAAGTGCTGACAGATTTCATCTAAAGTTGAGAGTCTGATCAAAATGCTCCTGGTTTAGCAAATAATATTTATTTAAATGAAGCAACAATTTCAGGCAATAAATAAATCAGTGAAAAAAATTCGTAACTGTTTCCAGTTGACTGAGTTATTCCTGAAATGCACTTCTTTGAAGAAGACAAGAATTTATTACCCTGATGTAATAACTGTGAGGTTGGTTTGTGGGATGTAATCTACAATGGATAGGAAGGATATAGATCCCCCCCAAAATGATGAAAACATGAAGGATAAGTTTGCAGAACCATGTGCATAAAAGTTCTTATTTTTCCCTACATGTTACATGTTTTGACAGTGCTGCCAATTATTTTAAAAGGGTAATAATATTTAAATACATGGTACATAAATACTCAAAGAGTCAAAGCTGCAATAGTGACTGGGCATGTCTGCTTTTGATCATTAGTCCCATGGTGAGGAATGTATTGCAGCTTCTTCATGTTTGTTTTCTGCCTTTCAGATAGAAGAATTTCGTAGATTGAGGACACATGTTAAAGGTGCAGAACTTTTAGAGGGCTGTGATGGAATCTTAGGAGATAACTTTAGACCAACTCAGCCACTTAGCGACAGAGTCATCAGGGCTGCATTCCAGTAGCAGAAGAGGAAGAAAAACAAAAATAAATCATTATTCAGGTAAGTAAAAGCTTAGCAGAAAAATCAAAATGTTTAAATAATTTTCATTGGGGAGATTTTGCTGAAGGAGAAAAAAATGCACAGAGTACATTGTCACAATTGTAAATCTTGACTCTTTAATATTTTATTTTATCCTATGGTAAAAATAGTTTGGTTTACCTTTCTGAAATGCTAAGAATTAGGTTCTTCAGTGGCTGGAATCTAATATGCAGTTTGGTGAATTGAAGTCTTTGTGTTGACTTCAGTAGATAGTGGATCAAGCATAGTTAGATCACAGTTATTTCTTGCAGCTTTGCAAATTCTCCTACTGCAGTGAGCAGTAGCAGATTACACCTAAGGTTATGTGATAGATTTCCCAGTTATAGAGGTGTGCTGGTTGATTTCTTAATGTGTTTTTACAAGATCAATTATTGATGAGTCTTTCTAGTGTTATATATTAAGAAACAGGTTACTAATTCTGGAAGGATTTTTTTTGGATCTCTTCTCTCTGTGTTAGGATGCTGTACTTTGCCAGCCCGACAATGAATCTTGTGGAAAACCAGTGCAGATACAAGAGGAGACTGATTAATTAACTTCTGTCATGGCTAATTTTTCACATTATTTCATTTATCAAGGTAGTTGTTCCTTCTTATCCTCAGTGATGCTTCTAGCTCCCTTTGGCTCACAGAGCAAGAATTTAAGATAATTTTAGATTCAGTGCATAAGAGCTAATACACATGTGAACCTGCATTATCCACACTTGAATTATTAAAACCTCCCCTGTCATGTTCCCCCAGCCTCTATCAGTTGGAAGGAAAATTCCCTCAATACTCTACCGTTACTCACTAAGCCTCATTACACTTAGGTAATCAATGCTTTACCATAATGAAAAGCCTGATAATGAGATTCTTAGAGACTTAAATTAAAGAAAATTTGCTATCAAGACTAGCTACCATGGAATTAGTCAGTCAGACAACAACATTTATGGTTGATTTTGCAGTAGAAGTGGCCCCACCTGCCACTAATAAGACAACTGCTCTGAAAAGTCTTCAAAAAAGAACAAAAGTCTTCATTTGCTTTCTGTAGTAAGTCCTACATCTTTGTAACATAAATTAATAAAAGTTTTCATATAGTATCTTACAATGAATTTTATTTAAATAACAACACAACCATTTAAATAAAACTCATTACCCTATTTTACTGGTAGAATCCATTGTATAAAGGCATCAGCTTTCTCTTTGCGTATTTCTTCAAAGCCATGTGCTCACAAAGAGAACCAATTTATCCAGAATTTCACCTGGAAGAATACTGCTGAAAAGTTTTGATATGCACTGTAGGGTAAGGACATTTATTTGTGCATTAAGTTCTTGTCCTATCTAAGTCAATGACAGAACATCCTACTTCACTTCAGACTCTGCTATGGAGTCAAGCCTTTTCATGCTATGCTCTGGGTCCAGCCCCCAACTTCATATGAAGTTAACAAATGATCAGGCAGCAGATAACCCCTGGCACAGATTAATAATTTAAAGCTTCCAAAAATGGATGCATTAAAACCCAGTGGGAAGATTATCTTTCTTCCTGCATGTGACAGAAATTATTAAATTGGCTGGGACAGTGGCCAAAAATTTGATGAAGGTCTTTCAATATAAGGTAAGCATTGAAGTATTTTCCAAGTAAGTATTTCTTTGTATTTTATAACCTGATTTAATATCAGCATCCCAGAATTTAAGCAAAGAAAACAAAACATTGGTCTCTCCATTAATATTGTTTTCTCCTTCCCATATTTAATTTTGGGCACATCTCTAAGCCCAATTCTCAATTACATGGTTCTCTGCAATCACAAAATGTCATCAGTTAATCTTGAAATGGATGATTCAAATTTAACCCAACTTCTGCATAAAAATTACTTGAGAAAATCATAGCAATATTAAAGTACAATTTTTCTCTGAGTGAATAATGCCCTAAGGCCAATGCAGGTAATCCAAGTCTCTGTAACAGTGAAATTACTTGATACGCTGACTTTGAATTTTAAGCATGAGAGACTTTTGCAACTGCTGGAATTGAAATGTGAAAATTTCCCTTTTGCTTTCTTGTTTGAAATTTTATTACATTTGCCAACACTTACAAATAATTGTTTTAAATAATATTTATCTTGGCCATACTTCACAAAATAATCTGCAGTTTTAATTCCTAAATGATGAAATTTTTAATATAAGATGTTAGTATTCACTGTAGGGCTCTGCTAATTATGGATGCTCAAGCACTGAAAAAGAACTGTGACTATAGGCATTGTGAGAGCACACAGAAGACATGGGCTTTGGCTCTCCACACCTAACTGAATTATTTATCAGAAATTCATTTGGCCAAGTCCTCTTTTTAGTTTTGGGTGCATCAGTCCAGATAGCACAGAACCAATGAAGGGTTCACAGTACATTCTTGCTACTGAGTTTGTCTCTGATGGGCTGGGCTGGAACTAGGTATATGAAGCCTAAAAAGAAACCATGTGGCCTTGATCACCTCTAGAAGAGGAAGAAAACCATTCTACTTTGTAACACTTTCCTAGCACTGTTTTCTCCAGGAGAAAGGTGTTAAGGGACAGCAGCTCCCCATGAAGGTCAGATAGCCTCAGAAAAGGCATCTTTTGTCTTTCATAGGAATGAATGATGGTCCTTCAACTGGGAGTTCTTCTGTTGGCTGAATATTCCTATGAAGAGGCAGTAGCAGACAGGGAGATGATAGTTTGCAGGGTGGCATCTACAAAATGACCGAAGGGGGAGCATCCCCTACGTTCAAAGAGGGGAGTATCTTTTATTTTGAAGCTCTGGTATGCCGTGAATTACAAATTACAATTACAGTTATGAACACACGAGTGGACTTCTTTTTTGACATGGTGCCCCCCCCCCCCCCCCATGGCTGCTGGAACTCTCCTGTCTATAGAGTTTCCAATATTTTCTCTTTTATTCCAAGCCGTGTGATGCAGCCGCTTGAAGAACCTTAGCAACATTAGTTTCTGACTTCATGAGTCTGTCAAGGAAAGGAGACAAATGTTTCAGTGTAAGTGGTGTATAGAGAAGAGTACAAAGAGGTTGTTTAAAAGGTCTAATTAGTTTTGACTGAATCAGAATGCTGGCTCGAAGTATGCCATATTCATAAATCTTTAGAACATCTCAACTGTGGTTGAAATCTTGACAGAGCTGAGCCCTTTGTGGTTTATCATCAAATGGCATATAAGATGTTGATCTTTGATGCAATTTGTGGTAGTTTGTTGAACTGAAGGCAGAGATTACCTGAGCCTGATATACCATAGTGTGTGATCTCAGGTAAAGGTCATTTTTTTTTTGAATGTGAGGGTTTTTTTTCTCTATCGTAAGAAAGGCCGGATCTCCAAGTAGTCCCCTCCAGTTCTAGGATGAAGTCTAGCCAGGCTCTAAAGGGCATATTCAGGAGGACACAGCAGATAGAGAAGTTCGCCTGAACTTTTTAGCTGCACTTCTGTCTTTAACCACTCATTGGCTGTAGGGTAAGTAGGTTGCTGTCTAGTTGGCCTCTTTTGACTCTGCTTTTCCACAGAACCGACCTACCCAAATATGCATCTGTCTCTTATAGCCTGGGGCTAATGTCTTTGGATTCTATTCTGTGGAGTTTCTTGAAATACAGCCTTTACCAACAGTCTTTATGTCCTTTATCTCCTAGAGCTGCTGAAGTTTGTACATCCATTTCCCTAGAAAAGGCTTTTTTTTTTTTTTGCTATTTCCATCCTCTTTCAGTCATATCCACCTGTGATAGAGCCAATCAGGTGGTAAGGAAGTTGGAGGGAAAGCTCAGTGCAGATTTGTTTTCAGACATGACGGGAAAACAATTTCAGTTATATTTTAGATAGTGAAGAAAATAGAATCATAGAATAGTTGAGGTTGGAAGGGACCTCTGGAGATCGTCTAGTCCAACCCCCCTGCTCAAAGCAGGGTCGACTAGAGCAAATTGTTCAGAGCCTTGCCTGATTGGGTTTTGAATACATCCAAGGATGCAGACTGCACAACCTCTCTGGGCAACTTGTTCCAGTGTTTCACCCTCAGAGTAGAAATGTTTTTTCTTATGTTTAAATGAAATTTCCTGTATTTCAATTTGTGCCCTTGGCCTCTTGTCCTGTCACTGGATGCCGCTGAGAAGAGTCTGGCACCATCTTTACTCCTTCCCGGCTGGTATTTATGCACATTGATAAGATCCTTCTCTTCTCCAGGATAAACAGTAACAGCTCTCTCAGTCCTTGCTCGTTTGACAGATGTTGCAATATCTTAATCATCTTCGTGCCCCTTTGCTGGACTCACTTCAGTCTGTCCATGTCTCTCTTGTACTGGGGAGCCCAGAACTGGACCCAGCACCATGAATGTTGTCTGACCAGTGCTGAGTTAGGGAGAAACCTCCCTCAACCTGCTAGCAACACTTTTCCTAACACAGCCCAGGAGGCTGCTTGATGTGCTTTGCACATTGCTGGCTCATGTTCAACCTCCTGTCCACCAGGATCCACAGATCCTTTTCTGAAAGAAAAGGGAGAAAGGATAGCATTGTGACCTTTGTATTACCGCTAATTTTTGATACTTGTCTCAGAGCCTTTGCTAAGGGCATCAGGCTACTTCCTGATAATTTCAGATAATCCTGGAAAAAGATTTGTGGTTCTTATTGTTATACAGAAAAGCTTAAAAATGGGAACAACAAATGCTATCACTCTTAGAAAGCAAATAAGAAAAACCCTAAATCTACCGTTCTTATTAAAGGCTAGTCTTCATCAATTTGGGGCCTGATTCATTTTTTTTAAACGTGATTTTTTAATATTCCAGCAGGCTATCATATTTTTGGGCTCATCACCTTACCTGATGTATGGATACACTTTTTCGGTAGTGTATTTTTCATTGAAAACAGCACTGTTTGTGGTTTCCAGTGAATGTACTATCCTCTCTTTAATCCTTATTACTTTACACATAATTGATTTGCTAGACATGCCGTCTTCTCTGTTATATCAGTGGCTAAATCTGTAAGCAAAATTCCCAGAAGGTACTGAGAATTTTTACAGTGAGTCAGAAAGATGTCTGGTTTTAAACACGTGGATATCAACTTCCATGGATAATGATACGGAATTCAGTGTGGCATACTTATGGAGGTAGGCACATGTCTACCTCTCTTTGCAAATTAGGGTGTATAAACATGATTCTGTGCATATTATGGTTTAAATGGCTTTGCTTCCATTGACTCAGAGAAGGTCAGATAAATGCCTGGTGCAGAAGTCATGGAAATCAGTGAAATTCTTTTAATAGAAGGCAATAAGACTTGGTGCTAGAAAAGACTTGTTAAAATCATATTTAGAAAATATTTCCTTTTGAAAGGAATAAGCTTTAATTTATTTACCACTAAGCATAACAAATAAACAAAAGAATTTGGTCTTCAGTATGTTGTTTTAAAAAGTGCGCATACCAGTTACAAAAAAAAAATTTATTTTGCATCCATAAATCAAGAATTGTCTTCCAGGTATGGTGATGGTCTTTACCTACTCTGTCTCCCTATCTTTGTTATTCCAGTTCTTCTGAACAGCTCTTTCTGTGACTGATTCAGAAACTCCTGAAAAAGCATCAGTTTTTAATTACACAAACACACATACACATTCATATGTACATATATATCTTTAGTTGACCTCAGATTGTCAGTAGCTGCAAGTTTATCCAATGCCCTGAAAATTATGGTAGTTGAAATTATCTTGGATTAAAAACTGTTCTTAATATAATTACCACTTTCCAAGCTGTACATTCAGAGTTAGAGGAAAAAGAAGTACATAACATCATTAAAGTACTAAGGGATTATGCTAGACCTAAGGAATAGGAGAGACTAATTTAGGGTGGGAGGAACAGAGACAGCATACTTGGTATTGCAGAGACTATCTGCACAGTATTGTGGGATCTGAGCAGACAAGCAAAAAATGGCACAACATTAGTTTCATAATATAGGATAAGGAGAGAGGGCAATATGGTGACAATATCCATGACATTTAGTAAATGCATGGTGCAAATTTATTTTTGGAGCTGCTGAGCTGCTCTTCTGGCAGCAAAACCATGAGCTACCCCTTCCATAGGGTGTTGAACAGAGGGTCAGTGTTGCCAGTGGGAGTGAGCTATTACTAAACAGGTAGTTGTGCATTCCCCTCTTTGAGGCATTACGCGTTGTATGATATTGGTAGAACATACATTATGAAAGGACATTCAAGTAAAGAGTGAGCTGTGCAGTTATGCATTGCCTTTGAGAACTGGAGTTAAGAATGGTGTGATTCTATTTGTCACTTCTTTGTCTAAGCAGATCTCAGTGAACTTCACACTTTAATGGAGGTTGACATTACCAATTAGTATTTATCTTTCCTCTCAATTACTGGTAGCCTTTGTGGTTCCTGGAAGTTCACAGACAAGTTGCTCTGAGGAAGTTCCTACGCTCAGGGATTTTATACTTTCCTGTTGTGTTGATCCAAAGCTGGAGTGAGCTTTCAGCATCCATGCATCATTAAGCTTTAACGACCATTCTACTCTTTTTCCTGGTTTAAAAAAACAAAAAAAACACTGGCTGTTAGAAATATAAATGCTGATTTCCTAGATGTGATGACATAAGAATATTTGTTCTGCTTCTCAGCAAGTGATTTTTCATCAGTCATTGTTTGTCTCCATGAGTTTAGATTTTGTGCTTAAGAAGAAGTTGGTTTAATTGTTGTTTCAGTCTTTGAAAGAGGCTCAACATTATGTTATCAACGTAATGTTCTCCTGTTTTTTAAGACCTTCTGGACTGTGCACAACACTGCTGCCACTTCAGAGTACTTGAGAATCTGCTTACATTTGAGAGCATGAGCAGACCACAGGGCAGAGGGCCAAATGCCTTTGGCTCGTGAACCACACACCATAATCTTAGAGCTACTGGGAACATACTAGGAACATGGGGGAGTTCAGAGGAAGAAGAGCTTCAGGAGTGGTTGGAAGATGCTGCCTTCCCAGGTGGCTTCGCACTACTTCGTTGTTGTAGAAGGGAACGGGATGTGAGATTGACCCTGTGATGTCAGCCTGACTTGTTTTCCTGCAGCTGAGGGAATTAGTGGTAGGATTAGTAGAGGAAGTGACTTAGCAGCAACTGGCTATTTCCGTTGCTCATGTGATGTACCTTTGGCACAGGAGCCACAATTTAATGTTTCAGTAGCCATGGGCAGCCCAAGAGTCATAGACTGGCCACCGCTGTAGTGGGAATTCATGCTGTATCCAGGCCAGAGCATCAATACAGGAAATCATCAAGCCCTAAAAGAGGAAGAAAAGGGAGAAAACTATTTTAAATTGTAGTTGCTTCCAGAATGAATAACATATTGGAATTGTCCTTGTTCAATCCTTTACTGAGCTCCTTTAATACATAAATACTGATGGAGAAATGGGAAGCAGGAAGAAGGGGAAAAAAAGGAACAAAATACTGCCTCTTTTTTAAAGCTCAGCAAAATCATAAGGTAGCATAGGAGTCAGACCTCTGCTATATGCCTTAGATAGGATTCATTTACTTTGTGTTGACAAGGGCTCCCAAATTTCTTGGCTTGTGGCTCCCTATCAACAGCACACACTTTTTGCAATCCACAATGCACTCTTATCATCAGCCTTTTTTTGAAAAACATTGTGAGAGTATTAATTTCCAGCTGCTCACTGTAAACCATGTATAGTTTGTGCAACACTACTCAGAAACTGATAACATAATCAGGAACACCTGGAACGGAGGGTACTAATGTTCACAGGTCTTTATTTCTGGAATTCCGGATTCTTTCATATGGATGAAAATCATGCAATTAAAGTATGCATTTTGCAAACAGACTCTTGTTAAGCAGATAGTAATGTTTTGAAGACAGGTAGAAAACAAAACTGACAAAGTTATTTGGGTTACTGAAAACATTTTTCAACAAATAATTCTTACTCAAGGAAGAGAATACCAGTAGTAACTGTTATTAGCAATATTTTATAACTAACACCAGAGTCTATGAAATACAGAATGGTGTTAAAAAGCAAAATGTATTTGTAATTTTAAAAACATATTTATGTATCACCACAGCTCAAGAGAAATAAAGATACACTTTAGTTAGCTAGATGCTGTTAAATACCCATAGAGCCAGATGTGGACCATGGCACTGAATAAACTGTGACCTTGTCATGGAAGAGGAATACAAGATGTCACAGGAAACATAAAAGTTAATGAAGTAGTGAGTCTTCTCTTCTGAGACTCTCTGAGATCCGTGCCTGACCATGCTTTCAGGTGCTGTCTTTTAGATGGGATAGGAGAATGGTAATGTGTAGTCAGCGTTAAATGATCTTACTACTCATGTCCTTTGAATTTTTTCTTAACTTTTTAGTTTAACATAGCGTTAAGGAGGAGGAGACAAGATACTTTCTCAGGGACAAAATGGAGATATTGTGTGAGGCAACAATGGTAAGGAGTGCGGCAAGACAAAAGGGGTGGAAAAGCTGTCCAGAAAGGGCATTGTCTGCTTCTGAGTAGCAGAAGAATGTTTTTGATCTTGTGTAATGATCTTGGCCTAAGACTGCTGCAATGGGATATCTCATTTCCTCCTTGTCAGATGGAATGGCATATTATCATGGCCATCCTGTTTCATTTCTCCATATTCCATTTATATGCACTTTTTCAACACTTTTGGAAGACTTTGAAAAGTAATCTTTTACACTGAAGTTTTCTTACATCTTTTCTCTTTTATAAGCGTATTCTATTACTATGGAAAGTTGGGACCTTTGGTTCTTAAAAATATACCAGTGTGGATCTATCTGTAATACTATCCCGTGTCTCTGAGATTAAGTTACAGTCTTGCTGTGGCATTGTTATGCCAGATAAATAGTTTTGTTCAAGAAACTTTACTCTCTCAGAAAAATAAGTACATAAAATTAATATATGAAAGAACGAGATATGCAACCATTAATATTTTTTGCAATAATTTGCAGTAAAATGTTAACTATTTTGGAAATAATGATTTTGTATTTCCTGAAGAATTATTTGTGAGTTTTGCTTAACCTGGTTAATATTTCTTTGTTTTAAACCATAGTTATTGTGATAAGAGCCCTCAAATTCCACAGCTATTTACAGTTTTAGATGCTGATCCTGAAACCTTTTCTTTGGGGATAGGTGCCTGACCTGCAGAGAACCCCCCAGAAGCAGTGGGACTTCATTTATGTATAGGGCTCAACCCCAGCAAAGGAAATTTCAGAGGCAGACATAAACTTCAAACAAGCAATACATGTAGGCAGTTTTCTGATTATAACGCACATGCACATTTATATAATACTTAGCTCAATTATTACATTTCCAAACACCCTTCAGAAGGTGTTCCTGATTATGTTATCAGTTTCTGAGTAGTGTTGCACAAACTATACATGGTTTACAGTGAGCAGCTGGAAATTAATACTCTCACAATGTTTTTCAAAAAAAAGGCTGATTTACATAAACCTTTAGTCTGAGTAGTGTGATGCTGGGCCATATATATTGTTAAACGGTGCTTTGAATTTAGCATGGTAGAAAAATTATTCTTAAACAAGAATAATGGGTAAACATGAATAACAACACTACTAATATATACAATTAGGCTTTTGTCAGACAATATATTACGTGTCTCTATAACAAACACAACTGATATCTTCAGACTGGCTCATAATTAGGCTCCTTTCCAAAAGTAATCCTTTAATACAATAGCTGCCCAAATCCCAGTTCAACTTAATTTCACTGACTTTGATTTTTGGACCAAAAGCATTAAGCTTGAACTAGTGAAAAATGTGCAAAGCGTGCATTCAATTAAGGAGTAATTAGATACTCAATCACCCTTACATCACACTTGGGATTAGCCAAGAAAAAAGAGAGATGCTACTAGCTGTAGTGTATAGAACAGTTTTGTTAATTAGTTTAGCACTAATTGAGATTGAGAAGGTGTCACTGTGTCACAGCATTAGTTTGCCTACATAGAACCTTAAGAGCATGAAATTTCTGGTTTCCTCTGAGCGTACTGGCTCAGATTGTTCAGTGTAATGCCCTCACCCAATATCTTCTGTCCACTCAAGAGAAATCTTTCTGTTCACTTCCGGGGGGGTTTGGTCACTGCGCCCTCATATCAGTAGCCCACTGGAAAATGTACCAAGAGTTTTTCAAAATACCAAGAATAACTTGTTATTGTTAAATGTTGTTATATGTTTATATCAAGGTCCCAGGAAGAACTGGGCATCTGCTATACTGTTACCTAAAATATGACTGAAAGTAGCTGCTTTGTGAAGGGCTTGCAGTCTCCCTTCGAAGGGAACCAACAGAAACTTCTTCAAGTTGACCAGCAAATGGTCCTGCTGCCAAACCTTGTGACTTTAGGGGATTTTGGATGATAACCAGGGAGCACAGGGAGATCTTTGCATAGATTGTCTTCTGTGTAGACATCAGTTTCTCAACTGCCCTGCTGGTGACTTGCTGCTTCTACATTACCTTCATCTTTAAAAAAAAGTATTGGGAACTCTCTAGGGAGGTGTTGATTCTGCCTGCAAACAAAGGTAGCCCCAGGTGATTATTTGCACCCAAACACTTAAGGATTGGTGTATTGTTGTGTATTTATCATTACTCATTACTTATTGAGTTATAACTGGCACTAAAATAACGTCAGGAAAAATGAGATTATAGTACAATAGAATGAAGTGTCACGCTCGCACCTACAGCTTCTGAACTGAGAAGCACTGGGGCAACCTGAGTAGCTGATTTCCTAAAGTTATGTTGAAACATAGTATGTGTTTGCATGAAAGCAAGTACTGGTTTATCTCTACCGCTAATGAATATTACTGCTATTAGGAGGGACAAGCTGGGTCATTGCCTTCTATCTCCTCAGCACATCTGACTCCCATGAGAGCTCTGTACTCAGCACTTCACACAGTAGGGCCCCTAAAATGGTAAAAAATTCTGTGTGGCTAGTATAATTTCCTGTCTAGTTTACAGCTATGATCTTCACATTAGCATCAATTACCTGATTGATTCAGAAAGCCAATAGAAAAGCTTTGTTTCAAAGTAATACTGTTACCACTGCATTTAATGTTGCAATTTCATTGCCATTTCCTCCATGACTATTAAATCTCCCAGCATTGGCTTCAGCCTAAATGAGAAGAATCAGGCCCATTACATCACTGAAGTGTATGCCCTGGACCCCCCCCCACCTGCTGTCATGAAACCCTTGCTTTTAGTTTCCCCTGTCTCCCTGGCTGGACATAAACAGTCTTTCAGACCTACTGTGGAGGAATTTCAGTAGCATAATTGTTCTGTTCTCTTTTCAGAGAGGAGGAAGACAATGCTCCCACAGTGCCCTTGGATGAGAAATGGAAACTTTCGAGACTGCTGCTTCAGTTGAACCACAAAGCCTGTATTGTTTGCCTTCATCTAATTCAGCCTTGATAGACAGCTGTGACAGTTGGTCTGTCCACACGGTCCGGTGAAATTCTGGGAATGAGTTTGTACATTAAAAGAAAAAAACACATTAAATCTTCCAATTCACACTGTTACCTATTTTAAAATAGTAGTTATCATAACTTAGATAGTTTCTTTACTGTAGGATTCAATAATGGTCTGTGATCCAAATAGTACTAGTTTTAAGCTTGATATGAATGTTACTATATATGGAAATACTCATCATTGTTTTGAATTTTGGATTTAATTTTATTTTTTAGCATCTCTTGCGCTGTCACTAACTAATGTCTTTTCTGTAGAGGGGAGGTACATTCTATAAAGCTAATAAAAGCATTCTTTGTGCACAGAGGATATTATATAAATTCAGAAATAAGTTTGGGGCAGAAAGGAACACTTCTGTGCCAAACCTATGCATTTAATGTGGTTTAGCTGAATAAAGCTGAGTGATATTTGCATTACTAAGAACCTTTTTGAAATAAGGAATTTTGAAATAAGGAAAATTAACCAATGTACCAATAAACAGAGTCATCTGGATTATTTTCTACTTGGTGAGTCATGGAACTTTGCAGAGATATGTTCAATTCAGGCAGAAAATTATAGGTCTTTGTTCTCCTGTGAATTATGACAGTTCCATTTGTTTCTGCACATTGCTGAGGATGGTGTTCTGGAGACCTGCTCTGCATGTCCTTAGCTCACTGCATAGCATGGAGATTGCCACACTGGGCCACACAGGACACAGCACTGGCAAAACAGAAAAGGGAAAGGTAGTCTAAGCCGGTTAATCAAGCTCATAGCTTCTGATTCCTGCACAACATGTAGATCTGAAAGACAGAGTCAATAACATGGTGGGAAATAGCTTTGATCACCATAGGTATCAACACGGTCCATTTTACTAGCATGAAGAGGGCAGGTTTATGCAGAGACCTATGTGAGTGGAGGAACGCCTGAGGCACAGATGGCAAGCTGCAGGCAGGGGCACAATGGAGATGCAAACAGAGGGTTCACAAAGGGGAGGAACTCCCTGGGAGCAGATTGGTAAATCATCAATCACAAAGTCATCACCATGCAGTGGTAAATGCAGGTCGCAAGGCATCCTTAATCCACTTCTTCAGAGTTGCTGCTGAATAAGGAGTTACGAATTCTCAGTCATTTATGTGCTTATTAGGCGCAGCAGGAACAGTAGGACAAACCCACATAGCACGCATGAGCTGGGTAAGGGGAGTGAATGCTGCTCACTACTTCATGTCTTTGTAAGTGTGTATTGCAGAAACATTTGCTACCATTAGAGAGACACGCAGCTGCCCTTCACTTCATGTATTGCAATGAATGCATAGAGAATACACAGCAAGCAGCCCCTGATGACGTTGTCTGTTTATTTCTGGCTCAGGAGAGTTGTAATAGCTGAATTGCTCTTTTTGCCTGTAGGAACTCTTTAGGTTTTTAGGATTATGCTGAAGAAAGTCCCTCTCCACCTCCTGACCAAATTCAATGAAGTATGACCACATTTCCTAGACAAGAGGATCATGATTTCAGTGCAAGCCAAAAATACACCTTCTATCTGAAATGTGCCCAGCACTTCCATAATGACAAAGTAGTAGCTTCACTGGCTACTGCCCTTCATCCTTCAACAATGACTGCACCAGCAGCTGGAGCTGGAGCCCAGCCCAAGCTGCTGGGCACAAGAGTTCAGCCTGCTGCTGACCCACATCTTGCAGCAGGAGTCTCTGCATGAGGTCTGCTGCAAGCAGCCCAGTGTCTGACCTGCAAAGGCTAGGCTGGACTCTCTGCAATTTTTGACAGCCTGATAATTTGTTCATGTGGAGTTGGGCTCTAAAGATGTCAAAAAGAAAGAAAGACAAAAAAACTAGGAGGCAGAAGTCAACTGGTTTCTGCCAGTTGAAGACCAATGCCTATACCCTTGTACACAGCAATGAAGGAACCCTCCAAAAATGGAGTGAACCAAATTCTGAATCCAGCAATTCCCAGATTACACCTACAGCTCATTCCGAAGATCTTTTTGCTTTGCACCTAACATATTATTAACTACTGAGTATTAACTGAGAGCGACTGTAATATTAATATGGTAAATATTGATGTTATGATGAAATCTGAGCTAGATTTATTCTCTAAATAAATGTGTTCATTATCTTGGACCTGGACAATATTATTCTGGCTGTGAAAGAAGGATATATTGCAATGCAAATGATGTAATGTCTCCCCTAAAAAAATGCCGTCCATTATTTCCATTTCCTGTGCTCCCTTCCTGTGTTTACTGTTCTTTCCTGCATTGCCTTGTACACTGAAATTCTAGTCAGATAAATATTACAGCTGAGGGAGCAACTGAGATTAGCATCTCAACCTACCTCAACATTAGTGAGACTTTTTAGGTCTTTCTGAAGGCTTGACTTTGAAAGAAAAAAAACAGTAAAAATGCTTAAAACTGTATTTTGTCTTTAGAAATAGATCTAATTATAAGAACAAATTCGTTCACAAAACACACCCATTCTAATTACAGATTGATCAACCCACATTTTTAGTGTGCTGGGAGAAGTTAAATTAGTCTTTCTGGTTTCGTGAGGAATCCATTGGGAGAAGCTTGCAGCAAGGATTCTCCATGTATTACTTGGCACATGAGAGGTTTTACTGAGTTTGGTAAGGCTCTGTTACTCTTCAGAGTTCTATGTTCCTGCCTTTGTATTATCATTTTTAAGAAATCATAAAAACCAATAAAGGTATTCTGAGAGCAGTGTAGGGCCCTAAATTAATAATTTCCTTTTCAAGCCTACACCTGCTAAAACTCTGAATCAGATTCCTATATACACTGGAAGTGTTTTTAAGGATAATTATTAATATGTGTGGCACTCCGTATAATTTTGAACACTTATTAGAAATGTGAATTAAAAGTTTCAAGGAGGTGTCAAGGCTAGGAAGAAGTTCACAGGCAGCAGTTACACACTTGTTGATCAAGAAATTTATGACATAATACTTCAAAGCAGCTATAGGCTTCCTGGGGCAAAAGCTGGCTCTGCAGCTTTCAGGTAAACTTTTGGATAGTGCAGAGAACAAGGAGAAACCCAGCTGTTGGGAGGAGGCAGGTGAGGTGGGGCAGGACTTGTGCTGTTGTAATCTCCCCACTGTAGGTGATGTACGCTTTTCGTTCCTTTGTAGCTTTTTGGAGCTACCAGGAAATCTTAAGAGGCCTAAAGCTCTTAGCTTATGGTTAGACTACGGCACAACACGCGTTGCACTCAGGGCTGCGGTCCTGGGCTCCTGATTGTCAGATCGGAGGAACCTCTTGGTGAGCACCATGACTCCCTCTGACTGCCCTGTGCCCCGGCTCTCCCCTTTCCTTTGCATGAAAACCAAGGCACAGGTGGAGCAGCAGCAGATCCTGGGCCTGCCCCCAGAAAACACTCGGAAGGTGACCAGTGCATAAACTGGTGTGGGTTGAAGGATAGACTTGACCCCAGACATTACAGTGATAAGCATTGTGTAGTAGCCAGATAGAAAAGCATTGCCTAAACTAGAACAGTGAGTCTAGTAGGAAATAAAGAGTGGTCTCTGGCCAATGTCCCTTTTGGTTGCCTAATAGGCAATTGATTGGTGTTCTTGAATCCCAGAGGGTAATTGAAGGCTACCATTACTGAAGTGTTAAAAGTGTTTAGCACCAGGGCAACATAAAAAGATAAATAATTTTACTGAGAAGTTTCAGCTGAATTTTGCTGAGACAGCAGAAATAATAAAGAGGGAGAGCTCCACGTACAACCATCTTTGCAAAAGTCCTGCCCATCAGTATTCTCCAAAACTGCCAGGTTGCAAACATTAGCTCAGCCTTGCCTTGGTGGAATTTGACCGGGAGGTGCAGCACTAGTGCTATAATGGCCTTGTACAAATTAATCCTTTCATGGTTGTCACATCAACCGCAGTGAGAATGAGGAAAAGCTTCCTTCCTTGTACAGATGGGGGAATCCCTTGGTGAATGAAGGCAGGAGGGGAAAAGGAGAAGACCCTCTCAGAGTTAAAGACTGTGGAAAGAGGAAAAGTCTTAGCCTGCTGTTTTCTCCCTATCTGGGTTTCATGATGGCATCGTCAGCCATGGAGTCAGCTTTGAGATGTGTTCATTCTTTATAAACCTGTGCTATCTGCCAAAAGATCAGGCAGCTGGGGAACCATTCACCACATCTCCTGAGGTTGTGTTTGGAAGTGTTTACATGAACGTGTATTTAAGAAACTGTTGCAATCTGTCATTGTATGCATATATCTGTGACTATTCAGAACGCTATACATAGAAAACTGTTTTTAAAGCAAAGTTTAAAATGAAGTTTAAAACTTCTAATCAAAGCTAAGAAATTCCAGAATGTGTGCCTAACATCAATTCACCACCACTGTACATATACAGTTAGTATTTGGATGAGCAAGTATTTTTCGCTTTGCTAAGTGAACGTGTTTTAAAGTCCTGTTCCCTTCTCTTTTCCCCCAGTCCTAGGCTCTTTTTTTACTGAATGGTGTTAAAAACTTGCTATGAAGACATAATCATTCATTTTCTCATGGGATTTTCTCTCTTAAGAATTCAAGTGCTTCAAGTGTATTACTGAATTTATCTTTACACTAACCTTGCCTTCTTCCTTACATCACCTGAAGGACATTCCTCTCTGATCATAGTCTGACCAAGCATAAGAAGACGACTCACCAGCCACTTTAGAGAGAGATTCTTTATGTTGCCCCATAACACCCATGGTCCTTGTCCAGAAGAATTTGTTATGACTTTGTCTGCAAAGTTAAAAACCCAGCATTGAGTCAATAGTTAAGTTCTCTCTTCAGTCTTCTCTCTGATAGATTTGCTGAGTTGATGACTTCTATCATAAGGTTTGTTTTTCAGTGCTGAGTTTTTTGTGGCCTTTCCTTGAATCTCTCCAGTATCTTCACACCCTTTTCAGCTTGAGGATACCTGGGGCACAGTGTTCTTACCTTGCTGTGTGCAGACGCAATGGCAGCTCTTTATTTCTGCTTGGTCTTTCTCAGAGTCTGACCACATTTTGGTTCAAAGAGTCCTTTCTCCTCACCGAATATTAGACAAACAACCAAAGTTGGGGTTTGAAATTGGAAATATGAGGTAACCTCGAAAAAAACTTGCCCTATAAAATACACAGTGAGCTATTTAAGCCTTGAGGAGCTTAAAGAAAAAAAGGATTTTACTTACTAAGTGTCCTTTTCTTTAGCAGAGATGTGGTTGGAAAAATTTCTATTTCCATCCCAACTTGTCTGTGTTGGAAGTGGTTCATCCTGGGTTGGGCAAGACCAGCTGACTGAATCACAGGCAGTGCCCAAATCAGTGATTAGAAAGCATACCTAACGAGTCTTTTTCCCCAAGTCTGCTGCTCTTCCCAGCCAGGCACTGGGGAGGCTCCAATCCCTATCCAGCTGCTGTCACACCAGCATCCCAGATGTTGTTGCTCTTCCTTGGGCAGCACACAGCAATCCTTATCCCAAACCCTGGCTAATCACACATTCCCTGTGGGGTTCTTTTCCAGGAAGACAATAAAGAAATAAGGCCATAACACAAGCTGCGTTATTTTAAAAAGTAAAGCATCTGAGAAGGCTGGAGTTTCAAGCACAAAAGTAACCCACATGGGCTTATTTATTTCAGACAATGTTCGTATCTGAGCTGGAGACAAAAACATCTTAATCTTATATAAACTCCTTGCATCCTTTAGGCTTTAGTATAAATACACACTACAAGCAGTGCTTGCTGAAGTGCCTCCCATGTAAACATCTGACAGCGGTGAGTATGAAACAGATGAAAGCTATGATAACACAGTGAAACACATATAACTGCATATGATACATCACGTCAGCAGTATTTTAAATGGCAGGTGTAAAGCAAGTCTGGAAAATGTGTGTTTAACCTCATGTTATGAAGATACCAGATTTTTTTTTGATGCACTATGGGCTATTGGGAAGTGAATTTCATTATTTTGGATCACAATTAGAAAAAGGCCCAATCTCTTTAGTTGGATAATTTCATGTGTGGCTGAAAAAAAAGAAAAAAAAGCAAACCAAAGGTAGCAGAAGGATTTATTCATGGCTTAGAAATATGCAGTAATTCACATAGATAAGGAAATGTTTACTCAGGAGACAAATCAAAAACAAACACGAAAACCCTGAGAGCTGTGTGCTCTTGGCAGGGAAGCTAGAATGATTATCAAGCACACGAGTCTCAGTGTGAAATTATAGGCTGTGATTTAGCAGATGTGCTGCAGCATTTTAAACCTTCTTGATTTTGTGGTATTGTATGTTTTGATCACCTCAATAATACACAACTTAAAAAGAAATCCTAGAAACACAGGAGGCCAGAGTGCCTCAAGATATTCACAGCTGTGGCCCAAATGAATGACAAACGGACTTGCAGAGCCAATGAATACATTTTTAGCAGGACCCAAGGTATCTGGCCTTCAGGTTATGATGAGACTGTGTAAAATTTTTACAGGTGTCCTGTAAAGATATTTAATTGCACTATGTTATCCAGCCACTAGATGTCTGCATACTATAGAGCTTCAGGCAAGGTTTGGTCCCCAGTATAAAAGGCAGACAAAGAAAATTCAATATCTGTGGATGTCTGTCTGTATTATAATTTGGTATTATTTTTTTCTGACATGTGCCCCTTGTTAAAGGATGTAGCTGTGGGCTAAGAGAAAATCTGCAAGGAAATTACATATATGAAAATTGAGGGTGATTTCTTTTAAAAATAGAAAGAAAACTGTAGATTAAGCCATCTGCCAAGATCACATCTTGTAGATAAAATTCATAAAAAAATGTCTGCAATCGAGTCAAAATTACTGCTACCTAAGTGGGCAGGAATTCCAATTAAGCAGGTTATTTGGCTCAAAGAAGAGGCAGTAAATGTGACAAAGGCAGCAGCCAGGCTGCGGGAGCAAGCGTACTGGGGGTAAGGGTGGGTACAATGCCAATGTTAGCAAGAGGGTCCTGGGAGGCGAGTGAGAGGCTCTGCATGGGAAACGGGCAAGGTCACCGTCCCGCCGGCAGAACAGGGGCCGGGGACCGGAGCGTCGCAGGTGCGCCGCGGGTTCTCGGAGACGTGCCCTAGCCCATAACCGCCAGGCCTGTAGCAACTGCAGCTGTGCGATTCTGCTGCCTTGGTGCGTGTTCGTCATATTTTTGGCTCAGGGCATCGGTTTCCCCAGCAGCCCTGCAGCTGCGTTGGAGATCGCTGTATTGTCACGGCCGGCAGCAGAACTTCCAGTTGCTTTGAGCAGTGCTGTGATTCCCAGTGTTATCTTGCCTTGAAAATCCTCAGGGATCCTCACTTATTTCTTGCTGCTTCTTACTTATGAAATTGAACTCATTTATTGAGTTTGGCTGATGAAAATAACGTCGGTGCTGCAGGAAATGCAAAGTTGAGAACAACCTTCCTAAGGCGGCTGTCGGAGAGCACTGTGAGACGCAGGTGTAATCCCCAAGGGCTTCCTTTGCAAGGATTATTATTTCAAAGATAAAGTTATATTTGTTACTTTAAAACAATGAGCACATTTTTAGGGGAGTCACTTTCCTGAATAATAGGACAACCCAGCCTGAGTGTGTATGCTGCATGGGGAGATATTTACATACCTACTTGGCATAAACACTTTTCTCACAGAGTTTTCCCAAGAACAAAATCATCTGCTGCCCTTTCTGGGCACTTGCTGTTTTGGAATGCCAAGAATTTAATTTCAGCATCACATGGGCATCACCAGGGCCTTCATCACAGCCTTGAAAGCAAGTACTGCTTGAGGCCAGGCACCTGGCTCCTTGCCATCTGGGTTCATGCAGTTAGGGGAGAAGTGGAGTTTGTGATTATTACTGGTTTATGTCAGGGCATCCTAGCTGCACAGTCTTAAATGAGCTCCACTGTAGTGCCAGATTAACAGATTATTTACAGTGTCCTATAACCCTTAAATGGAGAAATCTGCCTACTCTCTCTTTCCTCCAAGGCCTCTTGACACCTGTATCGTATTGATTGTCTTTCCTTGGTCCCAGATACAACTTCCTCTTGCTACTTCTGGTCAGATGCCTTCCAACTACTAGCATAGACTCTTTTCTGAATGTGGAAGAGTGGGTGGCTGCAGAGCACAGCTGCTTTTTGTCTGCTACTTGATATTACAGTATTTACCATTTTCCACAAGGATTTGAGTGCTGAATGATATTCAGGCTTTCCACCTTTCTTTACATCTCTTCGTTAGCTAATTGTATAACTAATTTGTGAGCAAACACCTGAAAAGTCTACCCAGTATTATCAATATCTATTTTCTTAGAAGAGGCAATTCTATAGCTTTTTCTTTTTTTTTCTTTCTTTCTTTTTTTTTTTTTTTTTTTTGTTAGAAGCATTCAAAGTCTCAAAGTCTGACCCAGCAGGTGCAAAATGAATGCCCTTCTTCTTGCAGTTTTACAAAAATTGTAACTTTTATATTTATACCTATTAAGTATTAGAAAAATCAAGTTGCCAAAGTCTAAAGACATTTCACTAGCAAATTATTCCATTCTTGTACCTATGGCAAGAGAGCACTTTTCCAAATTTAGATGTTTAAAATTTAGCTCCAAAATTCATACTATGTATCTGGCATTGTTTTGAAAAGTGCTGAAAAAATCATTAGTTTCCCACTAGCGTCACAGGTAGCACAGGTCAAGAATTTTCCAGCAGAGAATCTTTTTTTTTTTTTTTCTTTTTTTCTTTTTCTTTTCTGCAGAAAACACTGAGTGATTGAAAAGAAACTACTTCAAGAAAACAATACTGTTTTGATGGACTTCCACAGAAAAGGCAGCTTAGTTCCCTGTGTAATTTTTGGGTAGGCGTCTCATGTGCCCAGACTTCCAAGGTCTGTGGCTTTTTCAAGTCCCATGAAATGATGGTCCCGGAGAGAGGGAGCTTAGTTTGATCAGATACCCTGCTCTGCAGTAGCCTGAAAACCATGAGACCCCATGCTCAACCAGGGCTGTTTGTGAATGGAGCTGTGGGTTTTCCAGAAGATAGCTGAAAACCTTAAGGATATGAGTCTAAAATAGGCCTCTTGAAGGTTTCCATTTTCCTTGGCTGGCAGTCAGGAGCTTCTCAGCTTTGAAAGCTGTGGGAGAGTTGGCAGAAGCCAGCAGGGCTTCTGGGTGTCGTCCTGCATGGTGGTGTCCTCCTGCAGCTCCCTGCTCCTGGGGCACATGGTTAGCTGCTCCCGATTCACTTGGGCAGCCAGTGAGCCCCTGGAAGATGGGTCAGCTGGCTTCTCTTGTTTCACTTGCAAGGGAAAAAGAAAAGAAATTATACTTGTTGACATTTTTTGATATTTTTATGAACCAGAATGAACTTTTGTTTTATATGAGAATAAAGGTATCTCCTTAGTCTCTTAAATTGTCTTTCATTAGTTTTTAATGAGCTTTTCTTCTCCTCCAAGTCAAGTCTTCCCCTTTTATTGGTACATTCTTTTTGTTTGTTAGCTTCCAGCTATACAATCTTACCTTTAGAGTTGTAATAAAAATAAATTCAAGTTAGACCCCATGTGCAATCCAGTCCGCTTTATCAAGGTGACCTGCAAATACGTATGATCAGCAAACATTAAAGTAAAAAGGTTTCCTTGGTTTGGTTAGCCTGATCTTCATAACACAGGTTACAGAATTTCTTCCAGTAATTCTTTCGTCAAGTTCAGAAGCTCATATTGACCTTCCACCTAGTCTTGAAGATCATTTAATCCATACTCTCAATGACTTACATGTAGTATTACATATAGTCATATTTATATTACATGCATTTTTGTTCTTGGTTTTCACACTTTCTTTTACTTTACTTTTTTTTTAAACTCAGATCTCATTCTTTTTCCCTCATCAACTTTGCTACAGCTTCTATACTTTTACTCTCTTTCTAGATGCTCTTTGTCACATGCAATTTTTGTCAACAGCACACGCACAGGCTGTGTTTCCGCGGTGTAAGATCTGTGTGCTGCTGGATCATCTTGTTGTACAAATCTGATCTGAATGAGGCATGGCCATATTTCTGATGAATTAGCCAGAGTACAGGATATGGATATATGCCAGCCTTTATCCCAACTACGGGTAAACAGATGATGTGTATTCAGCATAAAATTAGAGTGGGCAGGATGAGCTAAAAACTGATCTGTCAAGACAGATTGAAGTTGTACTAAGAATTCAAAATATTTGGAACAAATTTGAACTGACAGACTGAAGTTGTTTTAGTGTTTTGTGTCATATGGCCACAGGGTTTTTGATCTTGCAATAAGCATTTTCAAACAGGTTTACTATCTTGTCAAACTACAGTTTCTGCAATTCTGTCAGTGAAGTAATAAACCTTCCAATATTAAGACCAGAAAGAATCCTACTTGTAATTTCATGTAATCCCCTGAACAACACAGACTATTATTTCCTTCATTAATCCGCATTGTGTTCAATAATCTGACATCATTCTGTTTAGTATCGAGGTCCAATGGTATAAAATACATGAAGCATCCAGCAATACAACAGTGTTGTTTGTTCGGTGCAGGATCAGCACACGATTTAGTGTGCATGTGTCAATGTGTCAGGGGTTTGTACCTGGAGCCACCCCCACGCTGTGCATCGGTAGACCTCTTAGTTCAGGTACAGTGATCCTCAGCCTGAGTGCCGGCACTTGCTGAGCTCCCTCCTTTCAGAGGATTTTTAGCCCAGCATACTGATCCATGCTATGCAGTATGGACAGCCAGTGAAACACACTTGCTTTAGGACATTGCTCCTAGCTGCCTTTCAGCTGTTACGTGCAGCTCACCGCTGGAGCAGGATAACATGAAGGCTCTGCATTTCTGGGAAATGGTGAGCAGCGTTGCTTTCTGGGAGACAGGGGTGCCCGCGGTCGCCTAGGGACTGAGTAGGAGAAATCGCTCATTCAGGTTTCAGTAAGGAGGTAGCGCTGCTAGTTCCCTTCTGCCAACTGAGACCAGCCAGAGCTTGGCTTTGCTCAACAGCCTGCTGCTCCATCGGCGCCTGCAGCTAAATAGCCACCAGCAGAATAGGCAGAGGAGCTCAGATGAGCACTGGTCTTATCAGGGAGAGGCAGGCAGCAGCAGCTGCCTGCACTCAACCTGTCTGCGAGAGTGCTCCCCAGCTATTGCTGCAAGCTAAACACTTCTTCTGCCAGCATCAGCCTAGCCAGGAGACGGGAGCTGCCAGGGCCACCCCCCAGACCTGACTGGGGTCTGTAGCTTAATGTAAGCCACCAGCTGTGGATAAGAGACAGCTGTCGCTGATCGTTGCCACACTGGGGAAGCCTGTTGCCTGCTGCCTCCTGGCTGAGATCCACATTTGGCCATCGGATGTGGACCGTTATTGCAGCAGGTTAGCAGGCTTGGCACATCTGGGGCTCAAGTGTCAGTCGCAAAATGGAGGTGTAGTCTAAGGGAGTACCACCAACACCAGAGACTGCAAACCACAGCAAGCTAACAAAAAGCTCTTCAGGCCTTCACAGGGAAAAATAACAGTTGCTGAACTCTGAACTGCTCATCTGTATATCTGCAAGTTAGCTGGGGGGGTAACTGAGCGACAAGGTGAGAAGGAAAATAGACAGGAAACAAATCTGGTGGTGAGAACTCAGAACAAATTCAGAGCAATCATGTGACTGGTCTTCAGTGAGAGCGAAGGAAGGTTGTTGACCACTTCAGAGAGGGGTGTAGATGTCTTTTTGTGGATGCACAAAGAGTGTCAGAGAACCTTTTATTTTTTAAATTTTTTAATAAAATGATTAAATGGAGGATTAATGACATATAAAAGGTGCATAAGAATTTATGCACCTCTCAGAAAAAGATGTTTATCCCTTTCTATCCAATTCATTCCACAAGATGCCTTGATATGATGGTATTTGGGTTGGATTTGATCAAAGGGTAGAAATTTTCTCCACAAGTGACTGTGTCACCTTTTTCATTTAGTAAATAGTCTACCTGTGCATATTCAGGCATTGACTGACTCCACTTTCGTTAGTCCTGCAGCTCCAGCTGCAGGATGAATCAGTCCATTCTCATTTTTGACTCACAGTTCTCCAAGATATGTGATTTCAAACATGAATAATCTCTTTATTTCCTGTTTTCCAGGCACTGGAGAATCAGTAGGGGTGGTCCAAACACTTCTCTATTCAAGACCTGTCTCTTGCATAATATCTCAGGCAAGCCACCCATTAGCAGTGGGCAATGGCCTGGCAGCTATTTCTTGTCTGCTCACCATGTTTGTTATACACTTGTTATAACACACACACATGTTTTCCTCTTGCTGGGGATGTAGTGAGACATTCTAGTATCTGGGGTAGTAACAGGTTGCCCTCTCTAATCATGCTGTTTTGAATAAATATTTATTCAAATACTTAGATATTCAAATAAATAAATATTAGTGTCAAAGCACTATTTGTTGGTTGTTCACCACAAACTTCTACAAAATTACAATGGTTCTGCCCAGCCATATAGTCAGATCCTTGAAAGATGGTTTGCTGGGCCCTGGCACAGGAATCAGTCTTCTTTCTAACAACCTTTCACCTATCGCAAGGCTGTGATCCCATCTCCCCGCAATCCTCTGTCCTCTAAAGAAAGCCTGGCTCACCTGTACTCACCTCCAGCATTTTCTGCACCTGGCACTTGTCTTGTTCTTGTTCAGACTCTAAAGTCTAGGAGACAGAGGCTCTGCTCGACTTGCTGTTGGTGCCGTAGGATGAAACCCTGACCTTGCCGGGGGACTGCAGTACAAGTGGCAACCGGTGGTGCAGCCAGTCTCCACGTGATTTCTGATGATTTCTTCCCTTTTCTCTTTGAGTCCCTCATGGTGTTCGCCCTGGAGGACAGAAATTCACCCCAAGCCGAATCCGCTGTCTGCAACGGAGAAATCGGCACTTAAATTTCTGTGGGCCTTGTCAACACATCTTGAGAAAACAGCATCTGGTTAAATAGTAACCAATCCCTCTTTGCTGTTCGAGTGAAAATTATTACAGCAAAATGTTTCGTACATGATGTATCCCCCTAAGTTAAAAAATGGAAAAAAAAAAAAAAAAAAAGCAAACAACTGTGTTCTGGGCAAAATAGAAGACCTCCTGATCAGAAAGGGAACTATTTATACATGCTGTTCAGACGATCATGCCCTAGCTAATTTTAAATTGATTTCATTTCACACCTATTTCATAGCTCTTTCCTCATTCCACATACACTTAATTAATTCCTAATTGGCACCGTACTTCTCCCACGCCAAGCTCCGCTATCACTGTTGTTTACTGATTGCCAGCGCCGATGGAGGAGCACCGCCAGTGCCGGCTTGCCATCACTGAGGCAGAGCCAGGAAAACACAGCGAGAGGTGAGGGGATGTCACGTTGCTACTTCCGAATAGCCAAGCTGTCAGCATTAGAGGGATCTGCTGAACTGGGCTGGTACAGCCCAGCAGAAAACTGTCTCACTAATCGTTATTTTGCCCTGTTTGTGTTGAAAAAGGCAGTGCTGAGAGTATGTCCTCTTCTACATTACCTCCCTCCCTTGAGTGAGGTCTTCCACCTTTGCCTCCACCGGGTGACATTTCTTCACTGAAGCTGCTGCAGTTCGTTTGGCGTGAGCGGCACTCGGGCCAGGAGGATCCAGAACGGAGACTTACACAGCTTTGCCTCTTCCTCATAAAAAAGTTACGATTTCACGCTTTGATTTCAGATGGTGGGACAACACAGCAATGCACACACTCTGACCCATGGTGTGATAGTGCCATCAGCTGTTCTGAATCTATATAGCAAAAAGCCACCGGGGTTTATAACCTGTCATGGCAGTCTGGCATAGGAGTGAGACTATCCTGTCATTTACATCCATTTCCTGTGAAATCTCCCTGTAGAGAGCCAGACCTGCCTAAAAACGTTGCTCAAATACACCAAGACCAGAAACTAGAGAATCAGTTCTTTACAAACCGAACTGATGTTCCTAAATTTTGCCACCAGAGGATGTACCAAGCACATTTTTGCTGGATCAACATATAAACAGATTAAAATAGCCAGATTTACCAGCAGAGGTAGCATGACTTCTCTATAGACGTGGGAAATTTCAATGTAAACAACAATTCATGAAAAAGGTAGAGAGAGGCAGGGAAGTTAGGCACTGCATTTTCTGATACATTTATCCCACTATTTTGTGAATAATTAACATATTCAATGGTAGACACATTTCTGATTTCTTTAATATATTGCTAATAATGGGAATATCTAAATTAGGCCACTTCCAGTCTTTAATGCAGCTTCTTGCAAAGACAGCAGCCATTTTGATGGCTGAATATTTTTCTTTGCAGTAATTCATCTTTTAGATCTGGGGCAGTCAGCAGTTTCGGCACCGGGCAGAATAAGGAGTGTTCAGAGAGACAATAGTGACTAGACTGAGGCAGTGACTCACAAGCCATTTGAAAAATGGTTGCTATAAAAAGGCATGGTAAGAGCATCAACTGCAGATAACAAGATAGCATTTAAAACTGGTGTTTTAGAGAAAGATCGGTAATCATCCCAACGAGAAATGTCAAAGACTACTGAACGGTTACGTCCTATATCAACAGGAAAGTACACTTTTTTAACTGAAAATACTAGCAAACTTTCTCCCACCGTTTTTTCTCCTTATTACAGGAGCCAAATATTTTTATGAAGCTGCAAGTATATTTCAAAATATATACTCTGAAATTGTATAATATAGACAGAGCTTCAGGAATACATACTCTGCATTTATTCTGTTTTCAGACTTCATTAATGGTCTGACTCTTCCCCATGCAGTTCAGTGGCAACCGCCTCCCTTCCCCACCATTCAGTGGAACAGGATCAAGATTTTTTTTCTTCAAAAAAAAAAAAAAAAAAAGATTTGTCATAGCACAGTGAAATGAAAATTAGTCTTTACAGGCATTTTATCTTCTGTAGATAAATGAAGTTATGTGGTTGTGATTCTGTCTTAGAACTGACTGTGTCTAGCTAACTCATGTTTATGTCTCTGTGTTTATTTAGTCACAAAGTCTCATCTGAAAGAGTTATTTAACTTTCTGAAACAACCTATTTACCCAGTATATGCCCTCCCTGTATTATGACAAACAAACATGAAATTGGATGGATTAAGGAAGAACCCACTGGTATACCTTAAGGTCTGCAGAAGAGAGTTTATTCTTGATACATGGCAAATTGCAGTTAGGGTTTATTTGGATGGGCTTGTGAGTATAAAAATTAGCAGAATATTTTCCAACAGTTACAGTGTTCACAACATCTGCAATTGCTGTGGTAAAAGCAGTGGATAACAGATTCACTTGCTACATTGTAAATACAGGAGGTTCTTTTAATTAACAGCATACTGAGGTTCAGTTTTTTAAACTGGAGCAGACTTTTTTGTTTGTTGCTAATATCGCTGGTCCCTTAATCATATCACTTTGAACTCAGGATGCAAGTGGTAGGAAGCTTGAATGTTGCCATAAATTTGTTTTTTGAGCAGCCACTTCCAAAATGAATATTTTTGTTACTTCTTCCTAATGCCAAATAAGCAAATCTTGTCTGAGTACTCTATCATAGTCCTGTGTTCTCATGATCAGTGCTAAATATATGTTCATGACTGCTGGAGCCCCTACCACATTTGTAACCCATCAGGTGGCCTGATGGCTTCCTCTGAATGTGGCAAGTCACTTTTCCATACCCTATCTTTGTGAGAGCAGATAGAGGGGAAATTGGGAGCCCCTAACAGCTCAGGTCCCTGTTTTTCCTTCGGCTCATGCAGTTCACAAGCCTGCACCAGCAGCTTCCCCTGGTACATTCTTGAAAAACCCCTAGCTCTGAAAAATCAAAAAACAACATCCCTACCCTATCTGCAAGCACTATTTGAAGAGTAAAAATGGAAATCAGATGCATCATAGATGTCTTATATGTATGTATACACAACTGAATAAGCAAAACCCAATCAACATTTAAGGCATAGATGGAGAGCACAATTCAAGTATTAGCATTTTTTTTTGTTGTTAGAGCCTGACTGTATCTGTCCTCTCAGATCCCTGTTCAAACATAGATCCTGGCATGGTGTTGGAGAGAAACCTCTGGATGCCAGAACCTCTATGTCCAAGTGTACCCAAAGCAAACTCACTGCAGCCATAAACACAGGGCACACAGGCAGCAGGGTCCCTGTGGGGCAGTTTTGTGAAGAAATTACTTCTGAGATACCTGTTTATGAAGAGACTAGAGAACCAGGCACATCTGCTCTAGCCCAGCCCTTTCTTGCTGTGATGTTGTTTGCTCCACCATGGACTCAGCTGTGCAGCCCCAGAAATCTCTTTTCATGAGGGTCAGAGTCTCCATGTGAGGACCTCAGAGCAGCACCAAGTTCAGAGGAGGCTGCAAGCAGGGTGCAGGAAGCAGGCAGCCCTCTCCTCCGTCCTGCTGAACCGTACCCACACCCAAACCAGAATCCAATTTGCTTTACTCAGGAGCGGGTGGTGCACATTTCTTTTGCCCTTTCTTTAGCACAGTATTCATAACAAGGTATTGTCACTTACGCAACTAAGAGTAGACAAATCCCAGCAGAATACAACACATAGCACAATGCATAAGAAACACCATCATTTGGGTAAACAGTGCCAGACAGAGCTGGTTAGAGCAGGCTTTCATCCTGGAAACACTTTTAGCTCTGGGGCTTACATCTATGATGCTAAAACTGAATTTCTCTCATGAATGTGATGTCAGAAACCCCAAAGAGTTTTTAGTTAGCTTATTGTGGGAGATTCAGTTATATTTCACGTTGTATTCTCCTCTGCACTGGACATATCTGGAACCAATTTCTGGTGTGTAATTTAATCCAAAACCTCACTGTAATCACTAGCACTTCTGAGGCTTCTCAGATGGGTGGTTGACAGGAAGCTGCCTGGTTACATGAGTTTTAACACATCTTCCAGCTAACTCTGAGACTCAAATGCAAAATCTGCTAGAACATACAAGCACATCATGTGCATTTATGATATTTGCTTGAGGACTCCGGAGCCATAAACTGATGAATAGATTACAATCAAATAAATGGAGTATTTTTTTTGCCAAATGCAATTCTGTCCCAATACTTTTCATTGCATTATTTAATTGAAAGCAGCTTCCATTTTGCTCAACCCAGCAATTTGAAAATTTAAGATAAGCCACATTACTTTGTTTGAATACACTGTCAAACGCATTTGAAAATAAAATGCTTAATCATGATAATGTTAAGTCTACTTCCTTATGTTTGTGGGTTTAAAATGTTAAACCTAATAACATTGAAATTGGGCCAGTCCTGCTTCACTTGAAGGCAATGGGAATTTTGCCAATGACTTAAATGAAAGCAAAGTTCAGGGCCACCTCTCCAAAAAGCATTCAAAAAAAAAAGCATTCAAGAAAAAGCAGACAAACAATGAAATATTTTTTCATATTGCTACTAAATTCTGAAGTTTTAAAGCAACAGTGACACACTGGAAAAATATAACTTTCTTCTAGAATAGTTGTTTTTCTCCAAGGCATAAGCCCCACTCCCACAGGCAGCTCCACACAAGATGAATTACAAAGCACAGATCTTGTCTATTGTCTTCAACAAACCTGTGCACAGCCTGGGAGACCACCTACACAAAGTAACTGGGTAGCAGTGTCTGCTATATCTACTTCAAAGATTTTTTGAAGAATAATATCTTTTAAAAGATTATTAAAAAATCCTGATACAGTTTTGTATTACTGATCTTTTTAATTTTGAGTGAATGGTTCAAAATGAAGATCAAGAAAGTTTTAAATGCTAAAACTTTTTTTTTGCCAATTCCACTCAAAATAATTTACTAAACTCTTTCTCAGTTGTTATGTTGGCAGAGTGTGTGGACCGGGTAAGCTTAACCTTATGAAGAGAATGAATATTCTCTTCTGCATTCAACTCTTTTGAATGAACAGTCAAAACACCTCATGGAAAATAGTTTCTGGTTTTGGATGAGTACTCTATGAAATCGCATGTGAAATTACTTCAATTAACACTTTAATTATGGCCTGAGAATGCAAGCAAACATGAAGGAAAGCGAGAGAAACAGGACCAAACACATGGCATTGTTTAGTCACCAAATTTAAGACACTGGTCTCCTCAGACACATAAACTAATCTCCTGCTTTGGAAGAGGCTTCATCCCTCTCCTCATTTAGCAAGCAGAAAGCCAGAGACTAGCTCTGCAGCTCAGGTACAAATCATGTGCCTCCAGTGGAAGAGTGTCACCAGGCCAATGAGCCTGGTTTCCTAGAACCTGCAAGGCTTCAAGCTGAGGGTTTACCGACATTTGGCCCAAAGGAGTACAAAAAAATTGTCAGAAAAATTAAAAAGATCCTTCAGAAATGGACTGATATATGTCCTAAAATATTTTTTTACCCAAGTTTTCTTTTCTTTGCATGTTATTTCACTACAAAGGATCACTAGAAGTCATTTTCTGATTTCTGTGACTTACTCCAAGGCCCCCAAATCTTGAGGAACTAGTCTGAGGAAAAAACCCTGTTTTGCAGATAACTGAGTAGCCTTGCACCCATTGCACACCCCTGAGGAATGGCAGGGGAAAGAGGTAGGGGAAAGAGGTGCTGATTACTGCATTGGGAATGGCAACACAGAGCCAAGATGAAGGTGGAAGGGCTGGTGGGGTCATTTGAGGTGAGGTGAGTGAATTTGAACATACAAGCTTTTTATCCAGAGATTAACGAGTATCCCTCATTTCACAGGAGTCTGTGGTAGCTGTTAATATTTGGCAGCATCTTCTAGATTTGCAGGGAAACTTAAAGAATTCATCCTCTCCTTTGCTTTACTCATCTTACAGTAAAGCGACCTGATTTTTGAGACTCAGAAAGTCTACAGATCCTACATCCTTTGAGTGCTTTTGAGCAGTGACACCTCCTTAAAACCAGAATAAACCATCTATGTGGAATTCTTTCCACAGCAGGATGCATATTTGTAAGTGTAACTTGAAGCACAGTAAGAGTGCATTACTATGTCTTTCTATGAATTATATGTATGTCATAATAATTCTGTCTTACTTTGGATGAATAATGAGGGGTTTGTTTTATTTATCTGGGAAAGATGGAGTTTGGGGTACAATGTAGTGGTTAAATAATTGCCAAGTCACCATAAAGACATTACTTTATTTAATGTGCACAATCTTACATTCAGTCAACTGATGATACAAGCCAAGCAGAACTAATCAAAATATTGAAGGTGGGTGCTTGCTGCCAGCATCTCTACTGCATTTACCAGACAAGCTGTTTACAAGCCTAGACTGTGAGCTACTTAACTGTGAGCGAATTGAATTTTTAAAATAAAATGTAGCTAAAATTAAGTAAAAATGCTTGATAAGAAGAGTTAGGGAGCTATAGTCTGGCTACAACTTGGTTTCTCTGTAGCCATATCATCCAGCAGTGAAATTATCCTCACTTTTAGACTGCTCATGCTCTTACCATCCTTCTAAAGCACACATATCCATTGTTACAGAGAAATGGATGTCATAACTAGCTTTCACAAAATCTTAGAAAACAAAGCTTAAGGTGACCTCCAGTGTCCATCTGTCCATCCCCCTGGCAAGATCAGCTACACTTAAATCATTCCTAGCAGATGTTTAACCAACCCGGTTTCACCTGTCTAATGTTCTAGCCCAAGATCCTGAGGGTAGTTCTTTTCTTCTGTCAGTGGAGATGACGGACCGGTAAAGATTTAGTCAGATCTATCAACCTCTTTTGCTTTTAAGTGATGATCTATTGCCCTTTCATTTTGGGCAGAAACTACTATTACTGGATTTGTGGCTCCCTGTGTGGCTGTCACACATTCCTGTACGGCCACTGAGTACATGCAGCTGATGGCACTGTGCCTTTGGTGACCAGTCCCCGCAGGTATCCTCACAGGGCAGGAGTCCAGTACCTCCAATGGACCTCAGGTTCACTGTGCAGGCTGTGTTCACCAGCCTGGGGTTGGTATTTTGCTATTCTTCAAGGGAGAAATAAAGCAAAAAGACAGGAATCGGGAACACCATCCAAGTATTTTTGGCTGATACACTGCACTAAAGAAAAACTTTATTGTTATTTATGAATCTGCCACCACAGTAGTTACATACATGCATGAGTATTATTGTCTGCATTTTGTATATGTGGAATGTGGATGCCTGGAGACTAAGTGACTTTTGTGAGATCAAAAATAACCAAGATCTCTCAAGTCTTTGCATTGATGAAAGATGTGGGCACCTGCTTATGCACACATGTGAGAAGAGGTCCTGCCTCTTCATTAGAGGAAATGTTTTCCTTCAGACTCTGAAAGCAGCGAATGTTTATGGACCTCTCTGGAAGGAATAACAGATCCAGCCAGAATGTAGGAGGTAGGCTTTTTACCTTCAGAAATTTGTTTCTATCATTTGTACAATCCTTAAAGAAGATTTCAGATTTGTTACTTCCACAAGATCATGTCTAGACAGTGTGCTATTCTTTCACGACTGCAATTTCTGCATATAACTTGGCCATTTCTTTACCTATTTATTACTTTCTAACAAATATGACAGCTAATGTGAAAAAGAATATAAGGAGAGGGTTGTGGGTTTTCTTTTTTTTTCCCCAGAGAAGTTTCTTGCAAAAAGTAAATAGAAAAGTTCGATAAAAACTCTTTTTGAACAGCTAAAGCAAACTGTTCCCAAGCACAAACTGATTAATAATGCTCTTTTAAGTGAATAGATTCCACATATATTTCCAATTTCATCTTAATTACATTAATAGTACTTAACTGGCATCAACAGATATTTTACTCATCACACTTTCAGTCTAGCAATATGTTTATACATTCTTCTTATGTGTGTTCTCTCTTTACTTAAATAGTAGCCGCCTAATTTGATTTATTGTGCAATCTCGAATAGCTCATCAAGCTTTATTTTGTAGTAACATCTGGTGGGATAAATACTTCACTAATGCCACCTCACGTTTTCCTCTCAAGACTTGTGTCACTTTACTTATGCATAGAAGCCCAGCTATTTTTTTAGTATCCCCTTGCTATTATACTTTCAATTCATCTGCATATTTCTCTAGGGAGCGTAACCGAAAATGGTTAATTTAAATGGTTAACCTGATTAATATTTCATAAATACCTAATACTTTTTGGTGCAAGATGGCAACCTGTCATCTTTCTTTACAGCTGCTGCACATTGAATCAAACAGTTAAATATTGACTAGCAATATGCCCCTTTCATCTACTCTTTATTTACAGTTACTATTCTTTTACACTGGATTAGATAATCAGAAATCTTTCACTGGTTTGGATTTCTGCGTAATCAGTAATCACTGATCAATGGCACTGTCCCTATTTAGCCAGAAGCTACTCCAGAAACACTCGTTGTTTTATCCGGAGCTACCCAGTGATGTTCTGTTACAACTGCGCAGCCCTGTTGGAGTGCATATTCCGTAGCTGAGACACCAGAGCAGCAGTCCTCCCTGAATCCCTCATCCGGAAGAACTGTTCCATTACATTATTGTTATAAATGATGTATAGAGTTGAAACAAGGATATCTCCTACGTTTTAGAATAGACTATTTTAGTAAATGCTGAGTCTTTACCATAAACAAAGCTTAAGTGCTCATGCAGCTAACCTGTATTAACTCTCTAGTTATTTATAATTTTCTCTGCACAGAAAAGGAGACATAAAACTTTTCTTCAGAAGGTATAGCAACTATTAGATTATTTGTTAATCTCTTCAGTAATGGATTTCCAAAGAACTTTTGAAAAAAACAGCATAGAAGATCCTATTACATTTTTTATGTTAAGTAAAAATCTTGGTGACACTACAGTCATTTTACACCATTTTGCACTTTATGCCATTAGAGTACTTAAAGTTATATGTCATAAATATGCAGGATGAATAGACTTGTACAAGATACAACATGCCTACTGAAGGACCTTGATTCTACAGTATCTATGAAAATATCAAAGTTGTAATATTTATAAAAATGTGGTTGTTCTCTATACCAAACTCATCGAGGATCTGAGATTTTGGTTGAAGAAACATGGTTATTTTTCTTATAATGTGCATGTACACCTCATACACTAAAACCAGTGTTTTTTAAAAAATATTGTGTAGCTAAGTAGTTACTTTTAATTCATGAACATTAAGACCATCACCTAAGTGGCAGTCTTCAATACAGAATTTTTAATTTCTTAAATATGGAATTTTAGTGATCAATTTTCATAATACTATTATCCAGAAATCTCTCTATCTAATAATATTGAATATGTAAGAATGTCTTTGGTGCAAAGAGTTAGAAAATGGGTTTCATCTATCTGAGAAAAATGTCAAGGAAATAGATGGTGAGATGGAAATACAGCACTATTCCAATATCATCATGTATGTAGGCTTCACAGAAATGCTTACATTTTACGTATAAATCTTGACACTTGTTCTTATTATTTGTTTGTTTATTTGTTTTTATATTCTGCAGCAGGCTTATGGATGCTATCTAGTGTCTATTTTCATCAACTATCTTTCTTTTTAACCTGTAAAAGCTCCTTTTGATTGTTCTAGACAACGCATCTTCATCTAATATTAGCCTTGTGTCAGTAATCCTATTTCCTTCTGTGAAGGGTCTGGTGGTCTGGCTGCTTGGTAGCTACCACGATTACCTGACATACACTGTATCTATACTACTTCTCCATCGCCTTCCATGCGTAAACCAAAGGGGAAAGAGACAAGAGGAGGAGAGAAATATTTTGTATTAACAGAGCCCTCAGTTGTGACTGATGGACAAGGAACTAAGTAGTGATTGTGGAAGTGTGGTTTCAGCCTCTGGATTGATGGAAGAGTGAAGGTATGTCTAAAAGTCATTACAGAAATTGTGATTGGTCTTAAATAGGTATATCAGTACGTGATAAGTGAGTTGCATAGTGAAAAGCTGAGTGATGAATCAAAATGGTCAACACTTGTGCCTTGTGTGTTTCATTGCTCAGTTACATGCAACTGAGAAAGACTGGCCTTGATGACCCTGTTCATCTCTTCCTTTAGGATGTTCCTATATCCTCAAAGACCAAGCTGAAGATAATAATGAGTTAAACAGTGGCAAAATAAGAGAAACAAGCACAAGATTCCACAGGTTTCTTATAGACGAGAGAGGACTTCTCAGCCAACAACTGCAAGGAGGGCAGTGCATCCTTTTTGTTTTAGCAAGGTTAACTGTACCTGAGAATGGGAAGCTGGCTGATGAGAAACTAATAACACAAACTTCAACTGGAAGGAAATACCAATTATATGATGAAAGGCCATCAGAATCATTACCAAAAGTAGACAAAGGACATTGAGTAGTGAAGTAGTAGTATAAAACATGATGGCACAAATTTCATACTTTTTGGGGTGACATCAGAATCTATCAAAACTAGGATTCAGAAATAAAAGTATCAGCTTGACTCAGCCTGGAATGAACTCAGATAAGGAGAGGGACTACTTTAAAATGAACGGCTGATTTTTGCGACCACAAATAGGCTACATAAGCCAGGAATTTTTACCACATCAGCTATGTCTGCTGATCAAGACTGGGGATCTCGAAATCACATTATCTGTGTCTAAGCTGGAGAAACCAGGACTGTTTGCAGGCTCCTGAGCGGGCGTATGAACCTAGGCTGTGTCCTAAGTTCAGGTCCCCTTTGAAGACAGAGACGTGGGCATGTGGATTGCGTGCAACATGCACTGTGCTCTGACTGGGTCCCTGACCTAGAAGACGGGGGAACTGAGACCCTTCTGCATGGTGAATATGTGTCTGTGTTAACCTGTTGATTCTTATGATTTTATTCAAATTAAAAAGTTAAGAAAGTTTGGCTATGTGAGTGAGCCAAAGACTTCTGCTCTTATTGTGTCAGCTTTTTGTAACTTTAGTTTGTAACGAGAGTTTAAAGCCATACACACAATACCTTGTGGCTATATTCCCTTGCAGACTTATGTCTCATATTTACCATCTACTCAATTAATTTTTGTTCCTTTAGAACTAACAATAAATACTGCATTACTTAAAGGATGACCTGTAATGAATATTGAACTGGTGATTTGTGCAGTCTCTGCTGAGAGTCTTGGTGAGAGAAAATGAATTCTCCCTAGGAAAGGACATAAAGTCATGAATAAGTATTTACCTGAGAATAATATCTAATATGTAGAAGTTTTAGGTGAGAAAAGCAAAGAAGGAATCCAAAATATGTTGTCACAATAAATCTATTCTTCTCATCTGCTCCTGGTTTAGCATTTTCACTTGACAGATTAACAGAGATGTGTAGCATATGGATTACTCTGCTCTGAATTATTGCATGTGGTATTCAGGCCTAAAGTATATAACTTTTTCAAAATGATCTACAATGGAAAATTGTTAATAAATTCTTCCTGCTCAGATCAATGCTAGTATTAGTGACAGGAAAATCAATTTAAGATTCAGCTAGACTCAAAGTTGAAATTCATAAGTATATGGCTAATTTTATTCATTTAATATTTCTCCTTTCTCATTTCTGGTGTTCCTGGTTACAGCTCACACAAAAAGGAAGTACCAAAAAGCTGCAGAACCCATCCCCCCAAGAAGGGCTTTTCACGTGCTGTTTATGGCTAAAACTGCAATGAAATGCATTTTCCATTAGCCACAGATGCACACTGACAACACAATGATGACAGTTCAATTACCATAATACATTCAACACGGAGTGCACTTGTGAATTTGTGACATGTTTTTTTTTAAATGACCCTACTGAGAGGTTCCATAATTCTAAACAATGTTTACCCAAGGTCCTGAATAGATTTTGCTAGTAGTTTTAGATACAGTGAATGAAACCCAGGTCTTCTGAGGAAAATGCAACTTTTGCTATATAGGCAGTGGGTCCAATATTTACATATTCTGATTATCTCTCTTCAATAGACTGTGAAGATGTTAAGAGCTTATGGGCTAATCGAGGAATGTTCCTGGCACTATCCAGGGAGTCCTTCCCACATTTGATAATGATTTTTTAATTCTTCATCACAAGAATCTGATAAGCATGGCTGTGGTCTTGCGTCCCATATATCATGCTATCTTTAATCAATGCAGAAAAGGTATTAGGATTAGCTCTTTATTTGAACTCTCAGTGGCATCTTATCTTTCAGCATTACCCTTTCATTTCACTAATTTCTGAATTTCATTTCACTATGTTTAGTTTAAACTGAAAACTAATAAAATCCGTTGAGTGGGTAGTCAGAGCTGTGTTACAAGAATTATCCAAGCATATCCCATATTTGAAATGAAGTATCTATAATTCAGTTGAAGAGAATGAATTTCACAGCTTTAAAAAAAATCACTTTATGATATGACTCATGGCATGATGCCAGTTACACTCATCAGATGTATTTGCAACAGATATGGGTATATACCTAAAATTGCTGTCAGTTTAGTTTGCTGGATAAAAGAAAATTTATAATAATAATAGCTGTGAAACATCACATGCTTCCCATGTACATCTGTGTGTTTTTTTAAATTTTTTCAACTCCAATATGAGAAAATGGTGTTAATATGTTTATTATCAGGATAGATATGTTGATGGACCAGAAAATATTTGATCTGACCAGTCCAAAACAGCCTATTTTAAAAACACAGAATCGATAAAAATCTATGCATGTAAAGGTAAGCTGTGAAGAAGAGTATGGCTTCAGTGCAAAAGTAAAGTACATAACAGTTACTCCTGAGTACCTTGGTCAGATTAAATAAAATAAAAAGATACACACATAGATTTTGGTTGAATACAGGTTGAAAATGCATATATAATGCTTTCGCAAAGCCTTAGATACATTAATAGCTCTCTCTAAATTAATGGAAGCATTTTATGCAAATAAGAATTGTTTACATAGTAAAAAATGTGAATGGTTAAGTTCGTATGGTAAACAATCTGGTCTTTTATTCATTCAGTACCTTCTGATAAGCATTTAATTTTTGTATTTGTCTCTTAAACATAATATTATTCTGCAAAAATGAATTTTGGAGTATATCTCAAGAAAATTTTAGTCCAAGTCGACATTACTTATTTAAAGTGCTGCCTGAAGTGGAATATCACATGCCAGTATGGCATTCATCTATTACATCTGAAGTGCATTACAAACTTTGGAAGTGACTTCACCTCAGCCACACAAAGCATTCACTTTTCCTTTCCCCAAAATAAAGAACTGAGCTCGAGTGGCTTTTTTTAGTCATATATTTCTTCCTTACGACATGGAAATTCAGTATTTTTCTTACTAATACTGATACTTGCCATCTAGGAAAACAATTTTGCATGGCTTTTTACAAATTCTTTTCACAGGCTTTATTGTTCTTCTACAGATAGACATATTGCCCATGTCTGACATCAACAGATGCAGTGCTTTCAGACTCTATAGAAAGTAATGGTGCCTGACATTTCTAGGGTGAAAGCCTCTCTTTGGTTTTAGTGCTAATGGAAACAGACTTTTCGTCTTCTTGAAAATCCAAAGCCAGAATGTAAATGGATATGTTGTAAACTGAACAGATTCTTTTTTTAATCCCAGAAAATAAAGAAAAAGTAAAAATCCTCATGTTGTAAAGTTACAGCAGAGCTCTGGGGAAAAAAAAGACACTTTCTCTTTAGAGACTGCATTCTTTAATATCTATTAGATATCCATTTAGGCTGAATATAACAACTACCAATATTTATATTTTATACATGAAGGAATTTGACAACTGCATGCATTCCATCAGTGGCAAAATATTTACAAGCAAGAACAAACCTCAGACAGATTGGCTATAGTGATTCACAAAACCATTTTATGCTGGGATATGTGGTGTTCAGATGGCTTATACTAAATGAAAATCTCAGTTACTTCAAGTTAGTTCTACTGCAGTTCTGAACACTTTATTCTCTGCTTAGCGAAAGAGTCCTGATAAATAATATTTGTTATCTGTTCACACCACGTAAGGATCCAGTCCAAAGAATTCTCTATGGTCCAAAACAGGTAAAGAAAAGAGTATGAGGTATTTTAGAGGACTGTTTGAAGGGCAGGGAGATTTCATAACAGAAGCTTTCCTAACAATGGTGACTGTCTGTGCAGGCTTAGCAACTAGAAAGTGACATTTCTTGAAAAATAAGTACTGAACAATGTTCCTTGGATATCATCTGATTCCTAATGTAACATATTCTCAGTATATAGGATAGCTTCTTTTGAATTCTTGCTTCAGGTCAGAAATCTATGATATTCTGTTTTTGATTGCCACCGTATTTATGTCAAACTGAAAGAGGCCACTAAAGGAGGGCTGTTATTCATGTAACACACATATCCAGTCTGTTGCATCTATGTAACACATGTGCAACTGTGTTTAATGGGGCTACATTCGTACTTGATATTAGCTGCATACTTCAGTCTTTGCCAGACACTGGTGTAAGTCCAGAAAAGTCAATGTTGGCTGACATTTTAAGTTGATCAGAAAGCCTCAAGTTTTCTAGAGAGACTAGATTTCAGATGGTACACTTAGCATTAAGTCACTGAGATATTGCACATCTTTGTCAGCTGGGTCCATTATTGCCTCATGGAAGAAATCCATGATCTTCCACAGAGATCAGTTTTTAGGGAAAAAGTGGCTCAGGAGGCCTCTGATAGGCAATGTTCCAAGGAAATCTGGCCAGTTTTAAAAAGTTATTTTTAATAAAATGTTTTAGGTTCCTCAATTTAATGTACTATTTCAATCTGGGAAAAACCAACCTGAAGCAATTCTCAATGGGACTGGAAGAAACAAGGACAGGAAGACATGGAGGACATTGAAATCTCTCCATGGAAAATACTCATTTGCAGAAACTGCATATTCCAGCAGAAAAATGTTCTGATGAAATTTTTTTTGTGCAGGTCTGTTTGAAGCTTTTTACTTACTTTAAGTAGTATACAATTTGATAATGAATAAGCAAGGTATTTCCTTCTGGGTTTTGATCACCCAAGTAACCCTGTATTGACACTTTAAATCAGAACTCCATTGATGTCAGGGGAATGTTAGGACTTGTTTGGTACTATCAGCAACTGTTCAGAGATACAATTCTGTAGACATAAAAGAAAGTCTCTGAAACAAGAATTTCATGCTGATCGTGCTTTCTTGTAAGTATGAGTACCAAAACCACATGAGCTCATTAGGTATTCTCCTTCTTTTGAAAGCTAGAAGTCAAATGTCTTACTTCAATTTTTCTACTTTTATAATTTTCTGTCTTCTTTCTTCTTGTTTCCTATAGCCTATTTCTTCTATGGTGATGACAGTTTCTTGTGATGGATTCGAAACACCGAGTCCATGATCATCTATGCCTCCTCGGTCTCTGTAATGACTCTTTATAATTTTGGATCTGTCAGATGCAGATGCCATGTCTAATACTAATTTGGAGGCATTTCTAGAAGACTGTAGTCTAGCTGTGTAGCTGCTGAAAGAACTGTCTTGGCTATTAGACCAGCTGCTTAGCTTCTCTCCTGCCTTTCCCAGTTCACTTGACAGTAGGAACTACTTTTTCTGGTAACCTTGATTGTGTCAACACAGCAAGGACATGATCTCAGCTAAGTAACTTATTACATACCTGTGCACATGCACAAAGTATGCACGAGAATAAGCACAAGAAAGTCATGTATATGGAAAGACATCAGACTACCGAACGCAGTCATGAATGCAGAATTTTTGTCACCCACATAAGTCTTGGGTTGTGATCTAAGCTGTATTGGCCATTTAAACTCTCACCTTTCTTGGCCTGACCAATTTGCATGTGGCAATTAATTGGCTTCCATTGACTTGGAAAGTCTGCCTTGAGAGTTTTGCATTTGCCTCTTTTTTGGCTTTCGTGAAATTGCACTGAAGAATTTCAATTTTCTGTTATCATCTGACTACAGACCTCTTCAAAGCCAACAACCATCAGCTAGGGCATAGTCATTTCAGAGCTCACCAAGAATAGTGCCTCCAGAAGGTGCCAAGTTCTTGCGATAAAACGAAGGCTCAAAGCCAGAATGAAAGGTTACAACTAGAAATGAATTCACAACATAAAAATGGGATACATATGTATTCCCCAAATGGTCACACCACCTTCAAGCAACATGGATGAATGGAAGTTGTAACTTCAATCCAAAATTATATTTAATGTGAAAAGAACATCTTCTCCAGCAATTTGCAAGATTTTCCTGTGTATAAAATGACATTCAGTGGTCTCAGGATGATCTGAGTACTGAATACTCAAGCAAAGCAGTGCTTTAATGGGAAGACAAAGACAACCAGGGTCTTTGGCAGAGAAATGTACAGCCACAAATAATAACGAGGAGTCGATTGAGTTAAAGTAAAATTAGAAACAGGGAAACTGTTTTTTTAACAGTGAGGTAACTAATTTCTGATGCAGACTAGCTAAAGAAATACAGAGTCTCTGTCTTTTGCTTCCTTACAAACAAGATTTAGTAACTACCTGTGGAAAAGGTTTCACTCAAATACAGAATGTGGAAAGCATCCTGTGCTTGAAATTGGGGCCAAAATAGAGGTGTCTCATGCCATTTGAGATGCCCTAGAACATGTGACTGGGTCTCTGGGTGTTGTGGTGTACAGATCTCTCCTCACTGCTGTGTCAGACCTCCTGCCCTGGGTACCCTGCGGCATCCGAAATGGAGCTAGATGCTTATGTGTGAGCATGTTGTGTAACAGGAGATGGAGCTGATCAGTTGGTCTTTTCTGTGTTACTTCTGACCACTTTCACACTAAAATGAAAAACTTACTACCATTTCATTTTTCTCATCTGTAATACCAAACTGGCAAATCCATACAGAGAAGCTGGCAATATTATTCTCAGAAATTTGCAGTTAAGCATATGATTTTATTTGCTGTTTCTGAAGTATTTTTAATGGGTTTATTCTGCGCTGCCTCATATAAAGATAGCTTCACGCCAACATCAAGCAACCACTTAAAGCTTTGTAAAATGGATATTCATACAAATTTAAAAGGGACATGCATATGAATCAGTTTGAATTTAGCCTCCGTTTTTATCTTCCAGGACAGATGAAAAATCACTGACTAACTAACTAACTAACTAACTAAGATCAAGCAATGGACACATTATTTTCCTGTTGCAATTCTTATCTGAATTTTGTATTCATTTCTGAGTAATGCTTTTCATCCAGGAGAGCTCTATGAAAATGTAAGTGTAAGTGCTACTTATTGTGAGCCTGGAACAAAGAGAGAAACAGTGGATTCAAGGCTTTTTGGCTATAATGTGCTGCTTTCTTGATAATGGTCTCTCTCGGCATTATAATGAAAAGCAAACATATCATTAAGAAGGAGCTCTATAAAAACTGCCTGTCATATATCTTAAGCTTCATTAGTTTAAATTAATGACTTACTTGATATACGTGACAATAGGTGAAGCAAATCTTTGTTTATTTATTGACAATTCGATGTAACTGTGACATGCATAAACAGGCTTCATTCTGATTAGTTCCATGTTTTAAAGTAACTTTGTGTTATAAAACTTGTTAACTACAGTATCATTTTATTGAACTCTGCTCTGTGAATGATGTGATCTACACTGAAAGGCGTCAATATTGCAGCCATTCCTGGCAGGCATTGGAGCATTATGCACACAGATTGGAGTAGATATCTCATTGTACAAATCCAGGGACCCAGAAAATGTTCAGTTATTGAGACTGCACTGAGAGGACAATGTTCTATTCACAGGATCTGTAGTGCAAGGTCAGAGAATGAAACCTGAACTAAGTATAAGGTTCAAATTAGTTTCATGGTTTTGCAGAGGACCTCCCTGAACGTTAGGATGCTGAAAGCACAGATCCTTTCCCAGAGATCCCTGCCAAACGTTCATAGCACATGGAGCAGCTTTATTATGAATAAGTAGTTGGGGAGTGATTTCCAGAGTGAAGCTCCTGCAAAGCTCAGAGAGAGGCAGAGCGGGAGATGTGGATACATCTAATACCCCATTTCTCTGACTGATACAAAGGAAGTTGTATGAGCCTTTCATAACAGAGCTACTGCTTCAAAAAATGCCTGGGGAGTGATAGAACAGAGATGTTTAATTTTGACATTTTTGCTTGGATGAAATGATTTGTATTTAGACTCATTTAAATGATGAAAGCTTCCTGTGATAATCACCCCATAACACCATTGACACCCTGTGGTTCCACTAATAAGTGCCCGTCAAAACACATACTTAGAAATGGGTTGCTTTAACAGCAGACATTATAGGCAAGACTGGCAGTGCAGTTTCTTATTATGCCAGTCAGACACTTTCCATTATAAAGACCTTGTTTTCAGTAACTTTTAGGTTTGTGAACTTGTCTGCCAAACTAATATTTTATAGATTGAATGTCTCCTTCAGGTTGAAATTTTTGGAAAAAGCCAACCAAACATGTTCAAATGAGCTGACATGAGAATCAAAGGTCAAGGTTAAATAAGAGGTCAGACTTGGGGGTACAGGTGAAAATGTCTCTGCTCAGTGCATCACACTCCTCTATGAAGCCTGAAGCAGAACCCAAGTTTCCTGAGTCTCAGTATTGCTCTGCGGCTGGTAAACATGACAACTGCATGGTGAAATGTGTGACTCAGGGCTCCATGGTGCTGGCTGAAACGGAAGAACTGCATCGTCACTGCCTGTCGTCTGCTAGAAACTCCAACGCTCTTCACCATTTGTCGCCACAGGACTGAATTTCTATGTTCCTTCAGTTTCTTCTTCAAAAGCACAAAGAGATCACACATCAAACACACATGAAGAAATCTAATAAGGCCCTAAAATGGAAACAAAAAACCTTCAAGAAAATCTGCGGGTGCAGTAGATGGTCAAGTTGTACAAGAAGTCAATGAGGTAATGCTATTGAAAAAAACCCTGAAAATTAATTCTTTGCATTAATGTTCACTCCAGAACAGGCCTGAGAGGTTCCTACAACGGAGCCATTTTTTTTTAAGAGGATATGCCCACAGGACTGTTTCCCTCAGGAATTCTAAAGCAACTGAAATAAACAACTGCTGAACTACTAACTGTGAAGAATAATCTGTCACCTAAATGAGTTGTGGTACCTGAAGAATAAAAAGTGACAATATGACACCTATATTTAAAAAAGTTCTCTATATTAACTGAGACAATTACTAGCCAATAAATTATATTGTATAAGAGTAATTTTGCAGGAAGATTCTATTCTATAAGAACAGACCAAGTAATAAAACAGATAAATATGACATACTGGGAAGGAGCCAATGTAGCCTTTGCATAGGGAAGTCGTGCCTCACCAATCTAATAGAGTTCTTTAGAAGAGCCACCAAGCATATGGTTCAGGGGATGTAACACACATGCATTTTCACAAAACTTCTGAGAAGGTCCCATTGCAAAATCTCTAAAAGACACTAAATTGTCAAGGGATTAAAGAGAAGGTCTTGTGATAGATTAACAATTGGTTAAAACATAAGAAATAGATGCTAGGAATGGATAGCTGGTTTTCAGAAAGAAGGGAGCTCAGACCCATTCGACTCATGAAAAATGTGCCATTTAACATATTCATAAGTGGATATCACTTGAATGATAAGGAGACTACATGTGAAAATGATGATACAGAATTGTTTAGGATAATCTAAAGCTGACTGTGAGTTGTCAAGGAATTCAAAACTATGAGTGGATGATAAAATGTTAAATGAAATTAAATTTTACTAAGTTGAATTTAATGTCCAGGAGAAGAAATAACCTACATATACTAATATATGATTGGTTTTAGGGTAGTTACCACCATTCAACGAAGACATATTGAAGCCACTGAAAACTGTTCTTCAAAACAACAGCTCAGAGCTCAGCAGTATCTGTAACAGCAACTAGAGTTTGAAGAATGAGTAGGAAAAGAATTGGGAGCCCTACAGAATGCATAATCATCTCCTAGTGTATATTAATTATCTATTAATATTTCAGGATTTCATCATTCTAAATTTAAGAAATGCAGCGTGTAGCCTTGGGCATGCTATAGCAAAAGAAAAAGATACAGTAGAATTACAAGGGATCCAGAGAGAGACAACAAGATTGAGCAGAAGTATGGATTGTCTTTCATGCAGCTACAGATCAAGCAAAAGAAAAAAAAATTGAATTTGGAAAAAAAAGGTGACAAATAATATGAGAGAGTTCTGTAGAATGGAGAAGATGGATAGGGAACATTTATTCTCACAATGCCAGAAGTAATGCCACTAAATGAATTTCTCAGAGTAGACTTTAAAAGACAGAAAAGGCATATTTTCATGCTTTTCATATGATCTGTGGACTTCATAGCCACAGGCTGTTTTAACACATAAGGTATAAATGAGTTTAGAAAGGGATCATAAAAATTCTTGAAGGCTAGATCTACTGTTGGCTAATACACGTGATGATCTGTGACCTCTGGAAGAAGTGAGTCCGTGGTTGCTGGAAGCAGGTCACTCTATAAGTATACTGCCCAATGGATACATGGGGATAGAATGACCTTTGATGTCACTTATCTTGGCACCGTATACATTCAATATTCAGAAATGAAGAACTGGCAAATTTAGGTTCTTTGCACAAATTTAATTAAAAATCCCTTTTGAATAAGTATTGTGACACCAGTTGCATACTGCCTTGCCTTTTTTATCTCCTGCAGTGCCCTACCATTTTTAGTACAAATCCTCGGCAGTTTGGGAATGGAGCAATGCTGTGCACAAAGGCAGCTCTAGCAGAAGAACAGATTTTCACCAGTTGCAGTTGCTTTGTCAATGGTACAGGGAATTGCAAGGACATGCAGCGGCAGCACAGTTTCAAGGTTTCCATATTGCTCTCTCTTGTCTGGATGCTCACACAAATCCTTTTCTTAAGGAAGGATATGTATCCAGATAATTTGGATGTGGGACAAATTTAGGCTCCGAAGTCAGAGGATATACAGCCATAAAACGACCAGGAACTCACAACTTCAACTAAAGTCAATAGGATTATATAAACTGCTCTGAGAGGTCTAATCTTACCATGTCTCAAATTCTGCCTGCAAATCACTGGAAACTTTTGTCTTCTTATATGTGTTCAGGTTCCCTAGCTAAAAAATAATATTCATGCCACTCAACAGCTCACGAAGTGTGTGAACTATGTGTATTTTCACAAAAAAGTGTGTATTTTCACAAAAATGTGAAAATAAATTAGTTAATACTTATGTATCACTCTGTTGTGGAAGTGATGATTGACACTGAAAAGAAGAATGAATTTTGGAGGTCATAAGCCTGTATTTTAGCAATAAACATGGCTGGGGTTGCATACTGAACAACAAGGAAAAAATGAAATATTGATTAGATGATCATTAGGAACATTTTGTATGCTAAATGGGGTAGAGGGTTAGTAGTTATTTTGTAATCATATAATTAGAGACAGTAACAATAATTAGAGACAGTAAGAGAAAAATGTACCACACAACTTTGCCAAGGCAACCTTAATTCTGACATTTCCTGAGTTCTAAGGTCTTGTTTTTGAAAGTCTGTTTTTTCAAACAGAGGTTTTGTGTGTGTGCAAGAAAAACCATGAGGTTTATATCCTCACTGATTATTAGAAATTACGTACATATATATATCTCCATTCCATACTTTTATTGTAACATTTTCATATAAATTGAAAATAAACATATTCTAAGGCAATTGTAAAAACATTCACATTTTATAGTTTAGCCAGTCCAAGAGTAGTGCTAGACTTCTGCTTAATAATATCATCACATTGAAAGGAAATGGAGAGTTTGATGGTGAATGGACTATTGCAGATCAGTGAAAACAAAAAGATTGTTTTTTCTCTTCATATAAAGCCTATATTTAGCAGAGTGTGACCATGCCATCACATCATACCGAAAAATGATAAAAACAAGGCTCTGCATCCAGGCCACTTATCTTAAAAATAATTTAGTTTCTATTATACTAAAGTGGTGAGAATAATGTTGTCTGGGGATTTTTAATATTTGTAGACTGTTGTCTACAAAAAAAATTGTTGGAAATTGTCCAATTTCCAGGCTCTTGGGCAGCAAGAGAATGTACTCTGTTTCAAGAGGTAAAGTTCCAATTATTTTTTAATACCAGGTACTAAACCAATTAGAATAGCCCAGAACAGAAACCACAAAGTCTGCTTATAATTCACCATTTGACACAAGAATTTGACTTCCTTCCACGACATCCCAGAATACTCTGGGTCAGAGTATCAAGAGGAAAAGATCAGGACAAACAGATATCAAGAATTTTTCATCTCCCAGATACGAGGAGAAAAGTGGCCATCAGCTGCCTTGACTGCTTTCACTTCATATTGATCTGAAGGAACTCTAGTTCTCAAGACTTCTAAAATGTCTCAGGCAGTGCAAAAAAATCCATGTTCTTCTGTCCTTCAGACTACAGTCCTGGAGGAAGATGGCTTACCCTGTAGGAGATTGTTAGTGAACTGAATGGAGGAGCAATGAACATGAATTTTTATGTATTGCTGGTAGTTTTTTTTTCTTAAATTAATAATGACGATTTATCCCTTCTTTCTCTAGTGTCCTTTTATATGGTTGCTAGCTACTTTGTATCACAGGCATCCCAAAGATAAAAGTTCAGAGCATGAAATATTACCTTCATCCCCCCATGCATGCAATAGATCATATGTCCCTGTTAATGTTAACAAAATAATCTGTAGGTAGAGTTGGAAAAACAATCAGAAGGAAGTACTTGCAGGTCAGAAAATGATGGGTGCAATTTTCCTTGAAAGTTTTGTCTGGTGAGATGCTTCAACTGTGCTGGATGGGCAGAGAGGTTTGGTCCCTGCACTCAGGACTCTTCTGAATCACTCTGATTACTGCCCAAATTTGATGTGAGGTGCTTTTTGCCATTTTGCTGTCCTGCTTTGAGGCAGAACGTCCACCGCCTCCTTTCCCCCAGGTGCTGGTATTGCCTCCAGCAGAAACCAATGCCAGCAGGCAGGCGCAGAGCCCGCAGCAGGCAGCAGTGCCAGGCACCTGTCCAGGGAAAACTCTCCTTCCTAACTCCACTGGCCAGAAATTTGCTGATCTCAGAAGCCTAAAGGTTTATATCTCTTTCCAACTTAAATCTTGTTTAACTGAATTTAAAGCACACTTACTGTCACTGGAACTGCAGGATGCTCTTCAAATCCTACTAAATCACTGGTCTCAGTGATTTCACTGGCACGGGAAGCACCAAGGGAAGCTTAATGCAGATTAGGATATGGATCCCTGGCCGTGAAAGGACGATCTCTGGGACAAGACAACTGAGACAGGAGTGTGTAAAAAGGCCCAGCTCCTCTCCCTGGTTTGGGAACGTTACTGTTCCAGTGTAGCACAGGGAAAGAAATCTAGACGTAGCTAGGTGTCTAGGATGTCTGTCTGTCTAAATAGCTATAGACAGATATATCACCCTAAATGGCCTAATTCCTGATGAGTAAACCAATTGTCCTTCATCTTGCTATCCCTGTATATCCCCTGAAAGCACATTCAGGAATATTCTCTACTCCAAGGAGAAAGGGAGCACCGGAAAACCCAGCCACATGGAGATGGAGGTGCACAGTGAAGCTTTGTAAGGCCAGCTCTTTATTGGCTTAAATCAACACAGCCCTAAAGCCTTCAGGGAAGCAATGTCAATATACATTAGCTGAGGATTTGGTATTTAGCGGTATATTGAAACGAAGGGAAGGTTTTTCCTATCATTCAGTTTAGGTGCCTGAATTAGCCACCAACCTGGGAGTCGGGGAAAGTCTGCCACTGAAAGGGTGATTCAGAGTATGAGCCTGATCTTGCTGTGCCAAATTGCTGCCTGAAGGAGCCTGTGCCTGTGCCTTGGTCAGAGCTCAGCGAAACTGGTTAACTGAGTGAGATACAGTAGATACCTAAAGTTGAGGGGGTTGATTTCCCCCATATGAAAATGATTTTAACTAGAAATTGTTAGTTCATCTCATTAGTTAAACAGGATAAAAACACACAGCAGCCATAGAGACACTCAACCTTACAGCCTCTAATCACATGAATAATCACATTGAAGCCTACAGAGAGTCCTGTGAAATGGCCTACTGGATAAAATCCATCGTGTTTAATAAATTTGATATACATTTTTTCACATTGAGAAAGAACAATAGTACACATCTAATTCATTTCAGTTTGGAAATGAAAGAATGATTCAGAAGCCACAAACTGCTTAGCAAACAGGAAATGGAGAAAAACCTCCGAGTTGTAATTTTGAGACAATATTCTATAGTTAATCTCTTTGAAAAAATAATAGAACCAGACTTTAATATTAACCTGTCATTGCATTGCAAAAGAACCTAGAGAGAACAGTAAGTGGTATCAATGAAATTAATCTAATAACATTTTATTGTTGCCACAGACAATATAAATTCAGAGATTCAGCTGACAAAAGGAAACCATTTTAGATTTTCTTACAGAATTATACAATTGCAACACTTCTATAGAGCTCCAAAATGTAACATAAAAATTCTGTAGTTTCGTGTTTAAAAGCCCAACTTTCATAAAAAGCCTTTTTGAGTTTGGTCATATAGTCCTTCTAGCTAGACTAAATTTCAGCAGTTCTCTTTTCAGACAGGACACTTGATACTTTGCACTGTGCTGTTAAAACTCTGTGTCACCAGAACACAGGCATGTTAGAAGTGTGAGACCCTTAGAATTTACTCCACAGCTTTTTAAACACTCCTTGTATTAGATTCAGTTTATCTGTCTTAAAAAAAATACAAAATTTCTCTTATAACACAACATTTAGTGGGCTATTATAATTTAAATTATTGTCTACAAATAGGATGCTAAAATAAAAATATACTAGTCTATTAAGGTGATGAGTAAAAACAACCCCCAAAATAAGAACAAATGGAAGTATTATCCCCTGAGAAAGTCTTCTGAATCAATCTATTATTTCACAGCTTGAAATGTGCCACTATTGTACTTCTACTTGATTATGAGTCTTGTTATCACTTCCCCTGGTTGATCCAAATTGAGTGCTTCTGACATTTGCAAAGTTACTCACATATTCCACTGCGCAGCAGGGAAAACCTCACTAATGAAGAAAAAACAAGCTGAAGATTTGAATAAATATTTCATTGATTGTAAAGAGATATGGTTGCTCGTATTTAAATACTGAAAAAACAAATACCCTCCCCAAACCTACAGTAACGTACCTGTTCATGTCCTCCAAGAAGGGGTGCTCATGGTGCTTTTCTCTGTGCCACAGGGCACTTTCATTTCCTGATTCTATTATATACTAAGTGGCCACCTGAACCTGCCAATGAACTTGTTCTATTGTGTTTTTCTATTTTTAATCCAAAAGGAGTAAACACATTTCTCATCAGATGTGTCACACACTGCTATACATTGGTGAGATTTATGGAGGTGTCACCAAGTTATTACTGAGCCATTCATTTATAAATAAGTGTCCATTCTTCAAGAAATCATAAATGATAGGAATATTTCCACCGTTTCACAAAATCGGTATTGTGAGAAGGGTGCCCATATTTGTTTCTATTTGACTACAGTATGTCGGTGTAATTTTTTTGTTTTTTTTCCCCACTTTACTCTGAGACTTTCTCTCTACTTTGTGGCTATGATTCAGCCAGATTCATGCATTGGATGGCTAACAGTAGTATAGCAAGGAACATAATGACTATTTCAATATTAATTTATAGTAAAAAAAACCCAAAACCCTTTTATAAAGCTTCCCCCTAACCAACTAAGCTTGCAAGCTCTGAGTTAGCTCTACCTCTCCGTATATTTCTTTTGGTGGTCTTTTGAACTTGATAAAGGGGTACTTGAAACAGGTACTTTTCATTAAATGCCTACAAAAACAGTTCAAGAGTGGTTATAAATGCAGCTGTAATAATTTGACAATGTTGTCTCTTATGATCTCCACTGGTGTTTCTTACCTGGGAAGCATGCTTTTCTAATACATCATTAGTGGCAGTTTTAAGCAACTTGAGAAAACCCTTTTCTTGACAATCATGAGAAAAACTAGTTAGATAGGTGGACTGCTCCACAGACATGAGAAGCAAAGGCAAATTGTAAAGAACAATATACATGTTTTAGAGAGTCCAGAAAAACAAAAACAAAAAAAAAGGAGAAAGAAAAACACAGTATCAACATCCTCTATATTTACAGTTCTTCTAAATGTCATGTGGGTTATTATAGCAATGTAATTAGGTTGCATTAATAAAGACTGGAGCACCATTTCCTGGCTTATTAAATATTCGTTTGGCACATTACATAGCCTGTGACGTTTTTCACCATTCAGATCTTATTTTGACAATCCCAAGTGCCATAATTCAACTAAAAAAAGGCAAGTTTGCCAGCCTTTGGTGTTGGGTGTGTCACCTAATAACCTAAGCAAAGACGAAGAGTCACATACAGCTGCATTTTTTTCTTTTTTTTCCTTCAATTTCAGTCAAAGGGTCAGGGAAAAACCCAGAGTATACCAGTTACCACTGCAGACATTTTCTAATTTTCCTGTAAAAGTAGCTTAATGGGATAGCCTAGAAGCTTTCAACTCACCAAATCTGATTTTCATTTGATTTAGTGAAGTGACAATGATACCTTGTAGCAACTGATGTCTGTAGTACTGAGCTATGTTCTCAGCAAAGGAATGATTTTGTTCTGACAACAGGAGCTTTGTTCTGCTTTTGAAGTTCTCTTTTACACATATAGGACATTGTGTTAGAAAAACAAATGCCTTCACCCTACTACCAACTTTAACAGTCGAGAATTTAGAAAGTGTTAAAATGAAGATCTCACGTTTTATTTGAATATGTAGTTGTTGAAAATCAATGTACCAGAGACTCCAAATAGCACACAAGATTGATGAATAAGTTTAAAATAAATTCCTTTTTGCACCCTAACTGATTTCCATTTTCAATTTTTGAAGTCTAAGAAGCACCCATGAATGTAAATTCTGTCTAGGTCCGCAAAGGAGGATTGTTTCTTCATTCGTGGTGTGTTAGATGATACTCGCTATTACAATGAACTTCCCTAAGGTACAGAAAGGATCCTTACTGCTTATGGTGAGCTGCATTTACAAGCCACTGCAAAACGTTATGTTGCCAAGTAGTGCCAGATAAATAAGGAAACTCTGTGGCTCTTCTGTCACTGTATGGGGTGAGAGAGGTTTCACAGACTATCTGATACCACAAGTAAAGGCATGAAACCCTTACTTTACTAAAGAGATTTGATAAAAGGCAAAGAAGATTTTTTTTTTTTCAGACACCCACTCAGGACAATGAAACCACTCCCCTCTCTAAGTCTTCTCAATGGCTCCCTATTACTTTTTGCTGCAAGTGTAGGTCACTTTCCCACTGCTGTGCTTTGGCCTGTGTCACCATCACTCTCCCTCTCCCAGCCTCCATCTTCACACATAGCTTCATCTACACCTTTCTATTCCTTGCACTCTTCTGCATTTTTCCAGGCTGACGGGTTCCTTCTCAGCCTTATGCATGAGAATGTTACTTGTTCCCTGCTCAAGTCCCTCTTAAAACACTCATCCCCTGTGCTATCCAGCATTTATCTATCATGCTCTTTTTCTCATTTATCTGTTAAACCAAACCAGCAAATTCCAATGGAAATTTGCACTGGCATAATTCTCTGTCATTTCCACCACCAAAGATGGAAACCCCATTGAACTCATGTCTCTCCTTTCCTGTGTCTTTCTTAGTCTCTCTTGAAGACAAGAAGTTAAAGCTCCACTAATACTAGTAGCAAACATGGCTCCTAACCATCACTGCATTAAAAGAGTAAGCCAGTGGTACCTTTAGTATGAATCCAGCTCTTCTTAATTGTTTCTTGTGGTAGCAGGGAATAGGTTTTAATAATATCGAGATCTAACACTTGCTTTTCCAGCAGAACATATACCAAGCTCCTTGGGGCAAAGACAAGTTTCTTTTTCCATATAGATCTGCTCAAAAAGTAAATAATAAATGGTTCAACCCAGGGGCATTAATGGCAATCAATGCTACCCTACTTTTAATGAGATATCAGAGATGTTATGATATCGAGTTAGATATGGGCAAATAACAGAGGCGCTCTTATTAGTAATAGCTGGGTTAGACTTTGTTAGATTTTGCTCAAAGCAGATCTGTGAAAAAAGGCAACTCAGTTTTATTTGGTATAGAAACTGTGGCATATCTTGATCTGCCCTGTAGTTCAGAGAAGTGGCACCTGGTGACCCCAGTTACCCCAAAGGGGGATGCATTCATTCATTCATTATTTTTCTTTCACCTGGACCTAGCAATAGTTTGCACCTGGTGACAAAATGGTGATACTAGTTTTTGCATTTGATTTTTTCCTCCTGATGTTTGGACTTAGAAAAATAAGTTTCTCCCTTTCATTTTAATGGACATCCTCCTAACTGGCACGTATTCCCTGGGAGGAGCTGATAGCAACCCTGGCCAGTTTTCATCATGTGGTGCTGAGCCCTGCACAGAATATCTTTAGCTTTTACAGCAGTATACAAAACCAATGACCTATGATACAATAACCTACAATTCCTGTGACCCATAAAATTGCAGTGGCAAGGAATTTTTCCAGAATACCACTGAAAACAGAGTAACCAGCAGTGTCTTAGCTGCTGTGCCTGTGCAAACATAAAACCTTCCAGGTATGACTATTAACACAACTAGTCCAGCACTAGTTTGGAGAATTAATCCAGTTAATCAGAGAGCATGGTGTTTTCAACCATGCTTTGTTCTACTGAGCAGAAGGAAAAATGATATTTTCATGCATTACCTGTGAGAACAGTATTCACATGACAAAGTATTGTAGATAACTGAAGTAATGTCTATCATCTTTGAAACCTTTGCCCACCAGGGGTAGGAAGCATGTGATACATGATATATATGGGGAATGAGGGCGTTGTCATTTTTTGACCATCATCTGAAGGCACAAGCCTTCAAAAAGAAAGCATCATCATCATCAGTATTGCTGATACCATACTGTTGGTCTACCATCATTGGCAGTAAATGGCCTCCTTACATCTGCATAGTGATGATGCTGCAGGAATCACATGAGAAAAATTGCAGGCCATCTGACTGCTAGCCTCTGTACCTTGCTTTTGCCATTACTAGACATTTTCATTAAAACTGACATTTCAGTGAATGAACAGAGGATTTTAAATCTAATTTGTATTTGACTGAGTACAGAAAGACCCTTGGTGTTATTTCTGCTTACAGGCTTGCAGCCTCACTGAAGCAGAGGCAGAGAGGGAGACGATACCAACTGGCTGCAGGTTGTGGCCATGTGTCTAGCAGTGGAGAACATATTTTGTGTGGCAAAGTGGCCCCTGAGGATGCTGCAGCATCGTCCCAGACACTGTGTGCAACACACCTGGTGTTTATGGACATCTGGAACTACATATGTTTTAATTTATTGAGGAAGTTAATCATATAGCCTACTGGAAAAGAAAAGAGTCCACGATAAAAAGCTCGGACTTGAAGAGCACTGGGACTGAGTCTGAGTAGACAGCTGGCAAGATAATCAAGTGTGTGGTTCCTGAGGTCATCGACAATTCAGGGGTCTACAGAAAGTTATGTTCGGCAGGAGTAATATGTCCTGTAAATAAATCAAGCTGGACTAAATTATTTATTCTCTTTCTGATATTTAGCAGCACATTGCCCACCAAATTTAGTGGAAGCAGTAATTGTTCAGCTGTGGAAAAATCTGACTTTTTTTCTAGTTTAACTGTGAGACCAACTGTATCTGTATGTGTGTGTGTGTGTGTGTGTGTGTGTGTGTGTGTGTGTGTGTATCTGTAAACACAAACACACACATTTTTTCATTCTCCAAAGAAATAGCTGTCATGGTAGCTACGAAGCATCTTCACTTGAAAATCCTGAGTTTAGCTCTTGGAAGCTAGGCCACATTGCAGCCCTTTTCGGACTATTTCCCATTAGGAGGTCAGCAGGAAGCCCCAGGAGGCTCTTTCCAAGCCCAGTCCCATTCAAGCCACATGCCCTGTGGTTTGGAGGCAGCGCATTTCTGCCCTCTACCACTGCACTGGCTCTAAGTCACTTGAACCCATTTTTTGGTCTTACAGCTTCTGGAGGGCGGGTAAAGGGGGAGCATGATATAATACTGCCATCTGGTGACCACCACTAGCGTTGTCCTGAGCATTAAATCTCAAAATAAAAAAAAAAAGAAACAATCTAGGACTTAGCTTGTCAGCACTGATGAGAAGAGCAGTCCGTGAGGAAGACCAAGGAGGCTGAGGAAGGCAGCTGCTAGGGCGCAAGCACCACGAGCAGGTGCCAGGCACTGCCGCCTGTCGATCCACACTGGGGGGGGGGGGGTTGTCCCTCCCCAAAATCTGTGCTTCTTCATTTCACTGCACAGGTCCTTAGAGAGAGGTCCTGCACAAAATTGGCTTTAATTTAATTATCAGGAGAGCTCATTTATTCAGGCACTAAGAGAGCCTGAATACACAGAACATAGGGTTTCCTTTTTTCTTTCTTTCTTTCTTTCTTTTTTTTTCTTTTAAGAGTGGCTTAAATACAGTTTCCATGGCAGTTAATCCAACTTTGACCCAAATTAAATTTCAACGTCTAAAAATTCATTCAGCCACCGAAGGACAATGTTTAGTCCCTCTCAACCAGGCGCAGAGCTGTGTGAGAACACTTCTCCTCCCCTGTTTTGGTCTCTGCAGCAGGAACCTCTGTAATCATGAAGACAGCTTGTGCTGCTGAAACACTCGGCTGGGTGCACAAGGCAGATCTGGGACCTTCCTAGCTGCAGAGACTTTGCTTCTAAACACTGCCCACTCGGGGCTGGGGACTTGGTGCGTATTGTAGCCTCACGAGGCAGCCATTAAAAAATATCTTATTGTTGGAAGGGACTTGTCTGTTCAAAATGAAGATGAATCCATTTTGTGTCCTTCAGAGAAAATAATATTCACATTGATGTTCGCTCTCCTAAAACACTCTCTATTTTATGGCACTATCAGTACAAAACAAGTCATTTAGATATTATAACAGTATTTTATATGATACGAAGTATCAAAGACCCTCTTACCATAATGGTGGTGAAGCACAATAGAGGGTTTATAATATAAAGATAACTTTCTCTACCTGTTATCATGCTGATGGGGACGTAGCCCCTGTTTCAGTCCTGCCTGTAGTGGCAAATTACTTTTAACGTACTATATATTTCAATGATATCTAGTTAAGATTTCATTATGACATTTCAGTCTAAAATATAATGTACAATTTCTACCATGTTTTCCTAAAACATTACTGTGGGTGAGATTTTCACATTAACCACAATTGCAGAAATGACTGATGTTTAAATCTAAAGACAATTTTAGTCATTATTAAACTTCATTATAAAATAAAGTACGTGGGTGGAATTGTGGTTGATGCTTTTGTAATTTGCTCTACCTTTTCAATGTACTTTTCAGTTACATTAACTGAGTCATTTCTTCTTATAGATGCAAAGATGAAGGAGAAGAACAAAAACATGCCCATTAACTGAAGCAGTGCAAATGTGCATAGTTAATGGAAACCATTTTGACATTTTGTATTTGATTCCATGGTGTGTCTACTCAAACAATTTCAATGGCATATTAGAACAAAATGCTGCATTGTACTCTTCACTAAGAATGCAAGTAATAGACTTCAAAAATTACCTTTCGACTGAAAGTATTATCTGTTGGAAATGAAGAAATGTTTTACATTATGAAAGGCTAATAGCAGTAAGGGGGAGCAATGGGCTGTAATGAGAATTCAGGCAGAGAGGGTTTTTTGACCCTGTGTTTTCCAAATGCATGTGTTTCTACAAGTTATGGCAGAATTGCTTAGACAGTGACATAAACTCTCGTGTTTAATGGCAATTATTTCTCTGTGTTACAATTAAAGGCTTCTTAATGCAAGAACATGTTAAATATTGTGGCAATATTTTTCTGTCACAGAGCAGATAATTGATTGCTTTTCCAAAACTAGTTAATTTTTTCCTATGATTGAATCAATTCAAGGACCAGATGTAGTCCAAAATATATTTCCACTCTGATGCTAAAGCAAGGTTTACCTATTAAACAAATTCTGCATTTCACCACAGTGTAATTTATCTGCTGGTAAGCATATCATAAATAATTTTTACATGCATTTAAGTCTGATTGATTAAAGTATTTCCATTTCTTGTAATTTTCAGGCCAGCTAAAAATTGCTGTATCTTAAATTTCACATTTGAAATTTCATAGAGGTACCATTCTTCTGGTTGCCTCAAAAATATTACCTTATAACCACTTCTCTGTGCCGATACACGCAGTATCCTTAAGAACAGCTGGAATGCAACTAGAAAAACAAAACACTCTGCATATACATTTCAGCTAAGTGCTGGTTTTGTCATTTCAGTGAAATGTCTGGATACAGAATTTTACTGCTTTCAGATTCACAGCTGAGTGTTTGGCTGATGGATATACTGCAACCTGCTACTAACCAACGTAGTTTAACGGAGGTTACGCTATGCTTGCCTTCCTTCTGTCCTTCTGCCTGCTTTTCTATGTCAGGTTTTCTTTCCCGGTGATATCTGGAAATTCCACAATTGGCATCAAAAACATTTTATAATTTCTGGTTGTTAGCCTTGATCCACTCCACGGAAGAAGGTTGTCACTTTTTGGCTTCACTTGATTGCTCTACCATATATGTACCCATTTCTGGTGACTACAGCAATCTTTCACAAGAATGAGATATCAAAATTTCAGCATTTCTTCTGCATTTCAAAAGAACTAAACCTCATTCTCTTTAGCTTCTTAGTGTTCTAGTTTGCTGTTACCAATGTGCAAGTCACTTGTGTCTGAAAGATACCCCAAAAGTGAAAATATTGCAAATTAAAAACAAAAAACATCCCATTTATGCACAAATTTACTTCCATGAAAATAAGAAAACAAGCAAGTTAAATGAAGGTAAACAGAAGCAAGAAATGACCATTTAACATTTAGTCTAATTCTTGTCTAATTGGTGCCTACAAAAAGGGATAAGCAGGAGCCAACTATTGTTTCCTGTCAGTCCCTGCCTGCAGACAGAGATGGCTTCCTTGCTAATTATTTTTTTATTACAGTATACATTTAATACTCCTAATGCTTGTAATGATCACTGTTTTTACTATAAAATGCTTGTAAATGGAATGGTATAATTAAAAGGTTGTAAGAAAGGGGAATGCTGCTTATACTTACAATGCTTAGTGTGTTATTTACCCTCTTCTGCCCCATGACTGTCTGGATTGTGATGAAAGATGGCCTGTTAATTTTTCCCTAAAAGTTAAGCTGTCCTTCAGATAAAAAGAGAGGGAAAAAAATCTGCTTTGGCTGTTACAGGCATTTACCATTAATTGAAGTTCTATCCCTCAGTTTTAACTGGCTGATTACTTCTTTTATACAGCTTATAAGCCTGTGGAAGAAACACACATCAACCAAAACATCACATATTCAAACATGCACTGCACTGCACTGATGCAGTGCATCAGTGTTATCAGTGCTTCATAATTTTTTCTTTTTTTGTTATGCATGTGTGTGCGTGTGTGTGTGTGTGTGTGTGTTTAGTCTATTGGAAATGTTACAAATCTTATGCCTTACTGACTTAGGCATGCTGATTATAGGAACATTAGAAAATAGAAGGACTCCTACCTAGTGTCACTGCACAGAGGGGGTATAGTCTAAGAGACTGATTCAGCATGGTGTTATTCCTGTTGTAGACTACTGAAATTCTGTTGGTATAAAACTGGACTAACAAACAGGAAAATGAAGTCCTCGAACTCTTTCTACAGAAGCTGAGCTGCTTTGCTGAGTTATTCTCATATCCAATGCATAAAATATGTATGAATAAGCCAGTTTCTGTTGAGTCATAGTGGTGAAAACATTCTGTAAACTTCAGCTAGCATAAAGATTTTCAAAGTTTCCTTAACAAAGACGAGACTAGAGGTCAGGACATACGTGAACACATGGAAAAAAACCTACAAGACAATGTTTGTGGGGGAGAGGAAAAATTTTGTATTTTTATTGTTTATTGAAATGAACAGTAAAGCCAAATTGAAGAAAAATTACCAGAAAAATAATCTGAATACTGAAAACACGTAAATTTTACATTAAAAGGTAGCAAACTGCCAGGGTAATTTTTACTCAAGCCTTAGTTGTGAAGTTGCAGAAAATGAGAGCCTCATTATACCTGAAGATACACTAGTTCAATGCTAGGGGAATGCATCTTCAGTACAGAATTTTTCTTTCATTGTCTCTTTCTTAGGATAAAATAGCCTTAATATACATGTGCCTGGGAGATGAACCTTATTTGTCAATCAGCCTTCATGTCTATTAGTTCTAATCTTTAGCCTATTTTTGTTACCTTAACTTTAAACTGAATTTTTTTTCAGTCTTAACTAGCAGAGGTGAAATGTTCTTTGCAGCTTCTGCTCTTGCCTGTGATCTTTTTTTTGTTTGCTTCTTCTTTCCTCAACATCTATACTGATGTTAAAAATCTTTATTTTAAAAATATTCTAACATTATTAATTCAAACATCTCTGAAGTTCTGCTAGCTTTTTCCACTGGTTCTCTTTGCATACAATTGCTATTTGGTTTAGGACAGGCCTTTGGTTTTTGGGTTGGCCTTTGTTTTTTTAATATGGCAAATAACATAAGGTTGCCTGGGTATATGACTTGTTGACACTGAAGGCAAGGCAGGGTAGGAGGCTTAACCATCACAGCCGTAACACCATTGAGATTATGATCGAATTCCTGGTAGCCCATGAACATATACATAACTGAGCACTGTTGGGACTGTGTTTCATCTGAACAGACTGATCAAAAATAGGATGTTAATTTGTTAATTTCAGGTTGTGAAAAGTTACCTTGGTCACTTTGTTTCAGTGATTAGCAGTGAGTTTGGAAGGGCAGCAGCCCATTTCCAGGCATCCACACTGGTCCAGACCTGGATGATATATCATGCTTTGGAAAGTGGCCAGGTGCTTACAGACCATGAGCACAATAGTTTGATATTGGCAAGTCCACCTTTGCTGTAGTCCTCTCAGAGATCTGTAAGTTTGTATTTTGATTAATCAAACTTTGAGTTGTTCCTATCCAAAACTTCAGGTCAACCCTGCAGCCTCCAGGATACAGCATGCTACAGCTGAGACAAAGTACCATCCAGTATGCTGCAGAGAGCTCTTGTAAGTATAAAGCACATGATTCCATCATTCCCCATGTTTTGCTAATCATCATGGGCAATTCATGAATAGCAAACTTGCCCAGAATATAGCATAGTGGGATCTTAACAATGTTTAGAAATATCTGATGGTAGGGTGTAAAGAGGATGGAGCCAGACTCTTCTCAGTGGTGCTCAGTGACAGGACGAGAGGCCATGGGCACAAACTGAAACACAGAAAATTCCCTCTGAAGAACAACACCTCCCCCCACCTCCACTCTTCTTTAGTGTGAAGGTGGTTGAACACAGGAACAGGTTGCCCAGAGAGGTTGTGGAGTCTCCATCCTTGGAGATCTTCAAAATCTGACTGGACATGGCCTTGGGCAACCTGCTCTAGGTGACTCTGCTTTGAGCAGGGAGGTTGGACCAGCTGATCTCCAGAGGTCCCTGTCAACTTCAATCATTCTGTGGTTCTGTGAATATCAGTCAGTTTTGATCATTTTTTGATATGCAAAATAATCTCCTACAGGAGTTCTTATTTTATGGGATCAAGGCAACTGGAGAAGATAAAGGCAAGGACACCAAAAATCTTTGCTAATGAGCATATATGGTAACATAATAAACTATAAGCAGTTTGATAGCTCACATCAGTGTTTAATACACATGCTCACAGATTCAGCACTGGATAGATGCTGTTCTCCTCAGTGGAAAAGATGGGATCTGGATGGATAGTTATTTTCTTGCTTCTTAAATGGGACTACTATCATTTATAGCATTAGTACTACACTTACTACATATTAAATCTTCATTATCTTCATGCACATAGCCAATGCACAACAGGCCTTAATGGAATACCATTTTTGGCAAGGCAATGAAGTTATCATAGTTGTAGGTCATCCTGTTGTGGCTTCATATGTAAGCCTTTCATATTGAAGCCTTTCAACAGCAGTTTCATTTCAATAAACTAATACTAACACATAAAAATCTTATATATCAGCAGAGGGATTCCCCACAGCTGCAGCTATCAGCAAAAACAAGATTTTAAGAGTGTCTGCTCTGCAAGGGCGAGTGATGGGGAAGCCCACTCTCAATAGCCCAAGGCTTATTCTAGTAGGTAGAATTTAGCCTAAGCAGCCCCGTGACATGGCTTTGGCAGTCTTATAGCTGGTTATGGCAATGTTTTTAGGTGGCATATCACTTGTGGTGTCTGGATGCTCCAGGCCTGTAATCTCAGAGAAACTCTATTCTTGAAGAATTGGTAGCACACTGCATTACGAATTCGCCATACTTTGAGTGGTGCTTTCCCTGTAAGGGTCCTCCTCCTGTGCTGGAGAAAGGAAATGCTCTGTCCTGCTTCACTCAGCACACGCTTACACAGAAAAACAAGTATCTTTCCATAAGTTCCATACTGGAACATGGCATGAGGGCACAATTTCACCCTAGGCAGACTATTAACGTAGACATTTGTGGACTTAGAGTGTGATATAAGGGGAGCATTTGGATGCAAGTCATGGTGAAGGATGCTAGAAGACATGGTAAGAGTTAGGTGGGCTGTGTGCTATGGAAAGCACTGAAAATGTAACCAATCAGGAAATCATGTTTTGAGCTTATACGTCTTGCTCTGAGAACACCTACTGCCTAAAGACTCCCAGGAGACTTAGAGATATTCCTAATTTCTAGAACAAGTCTTTGCTAGATGCAGAGCTATTCAGCATGTGACAGGTTGGATAGCATGGTTCCTAGGGAATTTAAATGAAAAAGAAAGATTAGGCACCTCTTGTATCAGGTGGTATGTTAGGTTTTTCTCAGGATCATAATTTTGAGTGGAGGAGTCTACTACATCAGTAGTCTTCTACACAAACTTAACAAGTTCTGTAGTTAGTTCTTTAGGCTCCCTTAGGTCTTACAGCACATGAGATTTCTGAAAGAGTGATATATATTCTGGTTAAAAAAAGTCCCATCGAAAGGTTATATTCTATTATGTTCCATTGGACTAGCTAGAGGACTATAAATAATAATGTTATATAGCTACAAAGAAGAAGGCATAAAAAGTCTATCAACTACTGAGAATATTGTTTTGTTCTATCATACATTTGTACCTCTGAACAAATAAGGAAAAATATCTGACAGAATATACTTTGCCATTTTACACAGGAAAACAGAACTATTTGTGTTTTGTCCTTACACTTTTGCTTGATGATGGGTATAAGTTCTGGAGAGATCATTTGGATAAATGTGGGTCAGACATAACTTTGCTCCTCCTGAGTTTAACAGCCTATTAATGAAATGAACAGAGACCTTGAGGTTTTAGGTCATCAGTTCATGTTTCTGTGTGTGTGGAAAAGAGTGCTTCAGCTTCTTGTCTGGGAACTATTTTTTTTCTGTTTTTATTTTAAAAAAATACTTATAAACCAAACACACACACACACATACTCAAAGAAATTTAGGACTGCACACCCAACTGGTTACCAGCTTGATCGTTAATCCATATAATTTATTTGTTTAATACTATGCTACAGTGAATTTCACAGGGAAAAGTTAAACATTAAGCATTTTTGAAAACTACTAAATTAAATATTTGCTTCCAGACTGCTTATAAAAGCAAGTATAAATGCTTTAAAAAAGACTAATGTTTCTGGAATCCTCAAATTTTTGTTTTCCACTTTGATATACCTAAGAAGGCTTTATTTACTTGGCTACATCATTAGACAGTTTCTAACAGAGCAGTTCCATCAGGTTGACCCAAATTGACATTTAAACATTTGTTTGAAGTCAGCTTCACCATCATACAAAAGGCCCAAGGGCTACCCAAAATTTAGTGTGTCACCACTCTAGAGAAGATAATAACTGCAAGGAGATCCAGTTTTAGGACTTTCTGTGGAGATGTGACACTCCTGGGCAGTGCTTTATTAGAATAGCTTTGCCATGAGACACAGCTTTTATTAGGAAAAAAGGAGAGCAGACATGTTTCCTTCACTTTCCCTTTCAAGCTCTGTTTGATGCTTTGCCTGTTAAAGACTTAGTTACAAGCTCCAACAGAGATTTCTCATTAAGCAGTGCATCAATACACCACAATGGTGTAACCTCCATATCATTAAATCATTGATGCATCTGTCAAGACTACTGATACCACCTGCCATGACTGTGAAGGAGAGATTTGTCCCTGGGAAATTTGAATAGTGCCGTGAATTCCTATCACACAGGTCCTTTTGGCTGCCATCAAAGACAGGTCAAATGGAGTGCTGGATATAAAATCTCTTGGTCTGATACATTTATGGGAAACTCACATCCAGGTTAAAACATAGCCCTGGACTTCAAAATGCTCAAGTCTGTTCGTGCTCACTGCTAACTTATGCCAGAAGAAAACATGTCTCCTAATTTAAACTGTAGAACTAGCAGTTGGGTGGGCCAAGATTTATTCCATGCCCTGAGACAGGTCTTCAACAGCAAGTTACCTGATTCTTTTCTGTGTAATGCTTTCACCACTATTTAATGCTTTCACCACTGGTTTTGAGTGCACAAATTAGATTAATTCACCCGTTTTGTATATTTGTAGACACCTAGACTAAGAGTAAACCCTGCCTACTTTTCATTTCACTGTTGGGTTTCCTGGCTCATAGAAGAGCATTGTTCTATTTCTATTATTAAGTTGTTGTATGGATTGATTTGGTATTGATCCTGAAGTACTCTGAGTCAGCCTCAGAGAGGTAGCATAACACTAGTGCAAGTTATTAATTTTTTTTAGTACCAATTTATCAGATTATTTTAAGGATATGAGGAGTTAAAGGATATAGGAAAGAGGGACATTATAACTAAAATTCATGGGATGTCAGCCTTCATCTTGTTCTTACATGGGAAATGTCAGTGATTGAAAATGCCATATAAATCACATACTGGACAATGAAACTAGCATTTTCTTTACATGTGCCCTATGGAAACACACATTCCCAAAATAAAGGAAAAAAAATAATTGATTTCAGCCTTTGTAAAAACACTGTGGGCCTAATTCAGACATAACCTATAGAGGAACATCAGCCAAACCAAGATGTAGTATCCTTTGAGAAAGGCAAAAAGGTGCAATAAAGGCCATCCTGGGAAGTATCGACACCTGCCTTAAACCTGTGCCTATTTCCTCTTGGAGGCCAGCTAGGACACAGTTGCTTCTGAGCTTTTTGCGGGAACTCTTTACATGATGTAGAAGCATCTTCCATCCTACAGGCACTAACTTTTAATGAACCAGGGCCACATATTTACAGGTACTGGTCCGGAGTCCATAGTTTATGTGGAACTGAATTTTGTGGACATCTAAACATGCCTGTAATTATTTCAGCACCTCATTTGCTCTTTACCCAGTGACTTTTTTTTTTCCTAATATTGCGATATCCCCTGCTTTTTTCTCTAATATTGCAACCCGCCAAATAAACTGCTGCCAAAATTATACTGACAAAAAAAAGTTTCTTTTTGCTGCAAAAAATGCATTTCCCATATCCTTCCCCAAAAGGTGCATTCACCTACAATGGTTCAGAATCATTCTAAACCAGTTGTTTTTTTCCTGTATTCCCAAAATATCAGTTTTAAGGCACAATCTGCTATAGATTTAAGGTCTCTTTGGACAGCTTCCTAGAGCTGCTAGGCTAACACTGAAGTCTGTGAAGACATACTTGGAGGAGGTATAAGAGATATACCACATTAAGAGCACTGTTCTGATGCTGATACCTAGCCTCTCTTAGAGTTTGTTGGGATTTCTTTGTATGACACTGCATTGTGGCAGATAAACATTATCTCAGTTATTAAGGGCTAAATCCATCACGACACTTAAACACCTAATTACAAGTAAGTGTAAACTTAGATGCTCAAAAGCCTGGAAGCCCTGCCTCAAGTCTATATTCTCCAACGCTTACTGGCTGTAAATTCCACTGACTTTCTGTGGAAAACCCCATCACCCTGATGACAGGAAAAATCATTTTGAAGAACTCACAGAAGAAGGAAATGTCCAAGCTATATCCCTTAAATCCCTCTTTTGACTGATTTGCAGCTGGTCATTGAACTCAGAGTTTCTACGTAAGTATGCTAACAACTAGAGTTTTATGAGATGGCTTTTTCATTCCTCTCTCTAATGAAACAGCTCTGCTTTGTATATAATAAATATTCATCATCAAATTATTACAATTAAAATTAATATCATAGACAATTAAAAAGTCAGAAACTATCAATGTTATAATGTAGAACACTCAGCTGCCTGTTGGAAGCTATGCACACAGCATAAAGTGGAAAATACAATAAGCTACTTTTTTTTTTTACTTTGGGTGTGGGGAAAGATAGAGAAAGATATTTTCTTTAAAAAATATTGGTAAGAACACTGTGAAGAGGTTTTATGAAAAGATTATTATAATGATAGGCTCTATTCAAACAAGACAGCTCCTCAAACACTCAGCTCCTAGGAAACAGCGGGGTCTAACCCCACAGGATTTTGATCCTTAGGATCAGTGATCAAAGTATTGCTCAGTTCAGCCTCTGCTTTTCTTTTTGAACTCAGTATCATCAATTACCAGAGTATCCAAGCATGTCCTCTTTTTTTATCATACGAATGTTGCTACGGATTGCTTTATGGACCTTAGAGTTGGATCTAATACCCATGAAGTCTATGGCAGTTCTTCCATTGAGTTATGCAAAGATTTTGGAGTGGACAGTAGGAACCAACTTGATAGGCAACATAGGTATAGATTTGAACTGATCTACATCTAAATCTTTCCTATGGCATATATTACCCTTAGGACATGAACACTCTTCCTGCCTATCCTGTCCTGCTCTCCACGTGACCCTTTTGTTGCTAAATCCCGTTAGTTTTTCCTCTCCCAACACTATTCAGCAGAAGGAAAGCTTCCACTCAGCTGCTTTGTGTGCTTCTCCAGCTGCCATGACAGATGCTCTGACTTCACTGTTTTCATGTCCCAGATTTTTTTTCTGTATTTTCTAGATAACTTTACAGCTAAAGGGATTGATGAATTCTTTGATAAATCTCAACATTTATTATAAAATTCATTTCTTTTCTGACTCACTTGCCCTTGTGAGTTTCTAGTTGTTTTCTAACAGCAAATACATTATGAAAGTGGGTTATTTGAGCATTTATAATGATGGACACAATTTCTTAGCCTAGATGGGCAGAATTATCATCCTGCATCATGGTGCATGACATCTAGCATCCTATTCCATGAAATATCACATTAAGTCAAATGACATCACAAAGCTACAAGTGAAATCTCTCCATGTGCATGTACAAGTGAAAACTCCTCATGGAGTTTTCAAGGAATTGCAGCTGGAAGTGTATGCAGCTTGTACGGAGCTGAATGGATTTATGGCAATATCCTTATACTGGGTGGGGGTGCCATGGGAAGAAAGGGTTCATTTGTGAAAGGTCGCAAGAGCTTGAAGAGGTATTGTGGGCAAGCTCAGCTGTTCTTGGACTGTCAAGGAAAATTCTCATCTCCTTACCACCTCTCACCTTCAGCAGTTGAGAAAAGGCCAAGTTTTGCAGCAAATGTTAATAGTAGTTTTTTTCACTTAATTCCTGGTTTTTAGTATAGTAAATCACTGGCATTGTGGGGCTGGCCCACTTTATTTTTCCACTTATCTTGAATGTCTCCACTCAGTATAAGCTGCTCTGGATGAAGGTGGAAAACTCTTTGCAACTGACATCTAAACAACAGCTTTCCCAGAGAGGTTTGCTTGTAAGTGTAGCGAGTTCTTTTCTTTTGGCCTGAATACTTGGGTGACTGCCCAGAAAGAAAAAGAATGAACTCTTCTGCTCTTACTGGATCCCTCTGACAATGTTACTTTCTGTACCAGATTGAAAGAAAAGACTTTCACTATAAATTGATTAGCATATCTAAAATGTTGTTGCTAATATAGACTGCCTATCTGCACATCAAAATGCTACCTTTTGCTCCCCCATCCACCAAATATCATATCATACTGATCACACTTTTTGTTCTTCCTAGAGAAATCAGGTTTTTTGATCTACTAACTTAAGAATGAGACTGAACACCTAAAGCTGGAGCTCTTATTGTGCCACAGGAAGAAATCAGAAGAGGATGAGGGCCACATGCCCCTGCAAGAACAATTTTGTTCAGTAAATTTCCCCCGAAGACCCTAGGCCCACCTGCTATAGAGAAAAGCAAAGAGAAAACCATGGGCACTTCCATCTGAACCTCTGGGAAAATTACTTCCTGGTCTTAAATCTGACAATGGATTTAGCCCTGGGTGGGTGAGCAAGCTCCTCCAATAAACTTTTGCAAAACCTAGATAGGTTTACAAGTATCCTCTATCCCATATTTTGTTTCTGTAAGTGGCCCAGTGACCCTCCTCTAAGAGGGTAGAAACTCCACCAATGGAGCTGACTATATGTCAAAAGGACAAATACAAAAAGGTACTTTTGAGGGCCATGCAGAAAACTGTAATCCTGAGACTAATAGAAAACATGAACACAAATGATGACAAGGTTTCCTTTTAATCCCCCTTAAAGATAGGCAAGGAGTCATGTCATAGACTATATTTTTTCTCTCCTGCTTACCACACCAAGCCTTCCATCAGGCTTGACTGTGAAACAGTTCAAATCCCTTGCAATGCCATTTCTAAACTTCCCAACTCAAATGGCTAGAAAATGTCCTCTACTATGTATTCAGCACTACTGTATATCCTTTTTATTTTGTGTCAGTATGATTTTCAGCCTCCCTTTTTTCTCTTCAACTTACCCCTTTCTTTCCCAATCTACCTCCAAGCACTACTCCTCTATCTTTCCAAAGTCTATTTTTATTTAATTTCATCAGCTCTTTCTTCACTTATGTTATTATTCTCCCACCATCATCTGTTTTTTCCAATCTACATACACCAGGCACTATGACTTTATCTACTTTACAGACCGCAGCTGTAGAAGAAAGGTATCTCTAAACAAGCAAGCTAAAGTATCTGTGCAGATGAAAAGCAAGTTTATTTTACCCCAGTCCCCTGCTTCTCTCTTCCTCTTCTCCACTCTCTGAAAAACCTGATGATTTCCTTTTCAAACACAAAGCTAGTTTTTTTTCTTTTGTTTAGGTCTGCTTTTCCTGGTGTAATATTCCCCATTTTGAGAGCATGGCAGAATTTCACTTCCTTTCCGAAATGCAAGTAGAATGAAAGCCAGATCAGAAGATCCTCTGGATATTCTAGAGGAACTCCTTTCCGTTTTTTTCTCCCCCACGATGGACACGCACATTTTGAGAAGGTTCACTGTTCTGGTGCCTTGGGCCACCTGGCTCCTTGGACACAGGGTGAGGGATGGGCTTGCTGTCTGCACCTGAGCCCGAAGACAGAGGCTAAGCCTGTTTCAGGGAGTGCCTGCGGAGCCACGCTGGCAACAACCAGCTCAGTAACTATGGCTGGGGCGTCTTTGCAGAGGAAATGGGTGGAGACAATTTTTACAAGGGGAGAAAAATCTTTGCTGACATGGAGCAATCTGGATGAACAGCCACAGATCTTGGCTTGATACTGAGCAAGAGTGTTAAGGACAGGAACATTATGAGCCATATGGCAAGCATTTTTGATTGATAATAGATGCTTATACATTTCATGTTGCCTCTCTGGAGACACGTCTAGAGAGATGAGATGACAGGTCCCAAAGGAACAGTACTTCAGGATTCTTCTCATCATTCAGCCTACCTCTTTATTAAAAATATGATAATATTCAACATCAGTATACAAAAAACTGGAGAAGCAATGAATAATTTCCTAAGCCAATGAAGTTATAATAATTGGTATGAGAATGGGATTAGACCAATATTATGAAGGCAGGAAGACCATATTTTTGAAAGTTTTTCTTCCCTGAGCATTCAGATGAGGAGATATTTAATCCCATCTGTTTTTTTGTTTTTCATTTAGAATGCCTTCTTTCCTCCTTTTTTATCTATTTATCTTTGGCCTAATTTTTAATATTACTGAACCAGATGCACAATTTATGAAAAGAATGATGTACATTTAGTATTTAGAGATTTGAGACAATTCAGTGCAATCACCAGCTTTGCTTTCTGATAGGCATGCAACCAGCATTTGTGCATTAGACAAGCTACTGTGGGTGTTTTTCTTCCAAAGCAAAGGAAATGACTAAAAAGACAACCCCACCAACCTTTCTCTCAGTGTTGTCTTTGGTTGCCAGCTCTCTCCCATTACACTGTGTTTCAGTAAGATTATCTGAAACTGGATGGATCTGAGCTGCCAAAACCACCAGCAAGGTTACATGAAGAACGGATAGTTGTACTGTCTTCCTCAGCCTACTCACTGACTCATTAACATATTTTTTTAAGTCCTGGGAGCTCTGTCAAGAAGTCTGTGAAGGAATCTTCAAAAAGGAAACTACTGGAGATACCACTGAGAAAATGTGCAAAGCAAGTACATATTTGGCAGAGTGGCAGAAACTAGAGAACATTTTCCTTCTAATTGCTCAGATAACATAATGCAATTCAAGAAACAATACTGGACTAAAATGCTATGAAACAAATAGCATGCTTTTTAACTAGAGAACAATTTCTGAAGAAAAAATTATTTTGGCAGGCATGAAAGTTTCAGAAACACAATAACATCTACCATACTAAAGAAAGATGGAAAGAGCAAAGACCAAGCTTTGAAACATGCAGGAAACAGATGAGATTTCTGTACTTGCAATGTTTTACTGTGCTGATTTTGATGGAATAAATATGCTTCAAAGATGTTAATATGACCAACAGTAAGTAATCAAATAAGGTTCAGAATTTTAATTACAAAGGACTTGACCTGTTTAGTCCCATGACATACAATTACCATTACAAGTATTTTTAGCCAAAGTAAAATGTTACACAAAAGAAAGAACAAGAGACAAAGCATCTGAAATATAAAGTAGTAGTTTAGGCTTTTATTTAATAACAGTCTTTATTTCCATCCCCTTTAATGACAGAGAATTGTTTTACGGAAAATCTCCTATTTGACGGTTTCAAATGATTTATTGAAACAAGAAATACATTCAAGGTTTGTCTTCTTTATTGATGTTAGAGTCCTGAAGACAAAGTGAGAAAAACCCATGCAAAATGGGTAGAAAAGAATAACCAAAAATAAGAAGAAAACTTCTGCTTTCCGTTCACAGCCTAGCTTTTCAGTCTTATCTGCAGAATATATAACCGAAATAACACAGGTTCTTGTTAATCACTCTTTTACCTGGCAAAATCTGGGTGAATGTCAGGCAATTCAAAGACATCATTATTCATGTATCTTTTTACTCATAGATTTATGTATGTTGCTAACATGCAATGGCTGGCTAAGCCAGACTTCTGCTAAACAGTAGGCCAAAAGAAGGAAAACAACAACCTGGTTTTCAAGTTGTAGAGGTTTTTCGAGGCTGAAGACACCACAGGAAAAGCTGCTGTTCTCTGAATCATTCTCTGTAGCTCAATATGGACAGAAATACTGTAAAAAAAGTATGACAACCACTCAAAGATGTCATAGTGGAATCTAGCATCTATGAGAAAGTTTTCACTTCTTGCTCCACCTGTTCTCTTGACATTATTGTCAAACTAAGGACTCCTAGAAGAGAAATGAATAGAAGAAGCTATTCTCTCAGTATTTTGCCCATTAATTATGCCTAAGTTCTGATATACCCATTTTGGTCCATTAGTTTTCAGTCTTAGGGTCTTTTGTTTACCATATCATTTCATTACAGTCCTGTATTGGGAGCTTTTCTGTTTGTTTTAACTCCATGTTTCTGTCTTTAACTTCTGATGATTTTTGACAACCTGTTTTTGCAACATAATGATTTGGACTTTTGTTGCTTTGGATAGCAAAAATATGCGTTGGATTCTATGTGCTAGCCTTCTATACTTTTGGATCAGTGTGATTCTCCCTGAAGTCGTTGATTATATGAGTCCATATAACTTGTTTTGAACAAGATGGGATGCATGCAATTTACATAATCAGCTCTGTGTACTAATTAGAGGAGCAGCTATTTTCAATATCCTAGAAAAATGATGCCAGGCTAACACAAGGATATTGAAAGCATCTGCTTCTCTAATTAGCAGACGGCATGCTTATCTTCCATTTTTTATTCGAAGTGTTAATGTGTAAAAGTATTTTGTTACAGTAAAGAGTAAAGAGTGATGACGTTTTGATCTAGGAATGCCCAGCTCAACTAGTATTGTATAGAAGCTGGCCTTTAAGTATTACAAAGTAAACAAGATATAATGATTGTTTTCGCCCCTGAAGAATTATATCATGTAGAGGCTGTATGAAGCTGTAGACTATGATGAGAAGATAATGTGAATCTTGTTGCTAGAGTTTTTTACAAGAATACTCCAAAACTCACATCCTCAGAGTTTTTTGATAAAGAATGGAAAGCAACAAAAAATGGAAAATCTATCATCCCACTTGTTCCAGGCATCCTCCACAGTGCATTTTTACAAAATTCCCAATTTGAATTTTTTTGCCAGTATATTCCAGATATTAATTCTGTTAAATCTTTATCTCTTCATTAAAGAGAACTTTATGCTTACTGCTTTCTTCCTCTGAAAAAACTTCATTCAGTTTACTATAATTAGGTAGCCTCAATGTTATTACTTACTTATTTTTATCAAACTTATCTCCATGGTCCTAGACATGAGTCCCTGAATTATACACCGAGAATCAGGTCACCTCTTCTTACCCTCATATGTTTAAAATGATTCAGCTGATGAATATAATTCAGCTGATAAATAGAGACTTTGCATAATGCTATTCCTGTGGTTATATCGTTCTTTAAGTCATACAGTTTAACAAGCACTGCAATTTAATATGCCTGGTTGCCTTTATTAGTATTTAACATTCTAGTCAATCTTGGAATCCAAGAAATAAATTTAACATTTACTCCTAGACAACTGAAGGAAATATTCATATTAGTGGGTCTAGAACAAAGAGGGAATGTATATTGTCCAGAGATGTCCTCAGACTGTGCTCAGCTCTACATAAAACAATGGATCATGATCTTATTTTAAGGAAGTCTTTAAGCTGTAGGAAAAAAAGATTTCTATAGTCACCTTAGTGTCCTTCTGGATGAACTTCTCTCTCCTAACCCCCCCCCCCCCTCCCCACCCGTTTCTATCATATTAACTCAGGTAAAATGCTTGATGTGGGAGACCTGGAGACTACCAATGGGATGCTTTTCACCTAGGAGTCACCAGCCCAAGCTTTCAGATTTTCCCAAATTATAGAAGGTGTTTCCCTCTCAGATGAATTTGCATTTCACTTCTAGACCAGCTAAAATGCAGTTTTCTATGCCTGACAAAATGCTCACACTGCTTCTTCTGCAGACCCCAGGGCCTGGGAGCTGAGCCAGCCTGGGAGCCCCAGTCCTCACTGCTTGGGGCAACAAGGCAGCGCTATTTGCTTACGGGCTGGGGGCAGACGCCAATGAGGCACCAGCACCTACTGCAATTTGCCCCCTTTAGGTAGAATACAGTACTTTTCATTTTTCCTCAACACTTCCTCTGCCTCCTCTTTGAGTCTTATCTGGACCCTAGGCAGGAATCGGAGGCGGTGAGTGCTCTCCGTCTGCTGGAACAGCTTTGCACCACTCCCCTTCTGCCAGGCTGCACTTTTTTATGACCATGATACGAAGACAGGAGACAGATATTTTTCTCTATGAGACTTTCTGTTTAATTAAAGGCCTATTGTGCCTGAGCTAACTCTCTGTTTTTTAAGGATGGCTCTGTTCAAAATCAAGGTAATGGGTTATTACAATTCTGTAGAAGAACATTTGCAGAGAAATATTTTGCACTGGTTAAAATTTTTGTGGAATACCACAAAATACAAAATAGATCCCTTAATCTTGGTGGCTATCTTGAAACCTTATTACTAAAATATATATAAATGTGTAAGTACTATTCATTTTTTTGAATGCTGGTGTGTTGTAAAATTCTGTTTTCTTTTCATTTCAGGCTGTTGTAAATAAACTGAATCTGTACAGTAGGTTTTTGTCAGACTCCCAGAAAGACAATTTTATTTTATAGCACATCCTAGACTGACAGCCAGAAACTGTTCTGCACCACCTCAGTACAAACAAAATTAGCTTCTCACAATATTTTTGCAGATGTTAAAGGTCATTAATAGAATGAAACCAGATGACTAAAGCAATACATTTGGAATGATTGGGTTTTATTTTTCTCCCTAGCTTAAAGACACAGAGTCCTCTTTTCTTGACTATTTGGCTGCATTTCAAATGTTCCTTTTCTTTTTTTTTCTTTTTTTTTTTTTTTTCCTATTTAATGGTTTCCAAAATCATAAAAGTGAAAGTAGTGGGATATGTATTTCTTGGCTTATGTAACCTTGCTTGTGTAAAAGATTTGGCATTTTTGCAGAGATGAATATAATATTAACTGTTCAAACTACCGGGAACAATTGCCCAATCTCCACATTTTGATCAAGGTCACACTTCTGCAATGATCAAAGGAAAGAATTCTAGCAGATGCAAAAAAAGTCATGTTCAAAATGCTACTATATCCAGGAATAAAAAGAAAACTCCTAATAAAAATGGAGGTAGATCTATGTTTTTTGAAGTGCACGGTTAAAGTGAAAACCAATGTCGATAACAAATAAAATTATCTTTTTCTTTCTTATTGAACAGCTATTTCATAGTGAGATTACTGTTTTGTAGCTTATCTAGGTCATAATGAGTAATCTTATTTGTCTTGTACTTTTAAAATATTACTGTTATATATGCAGTACTATACAAGTCATTAAAAACTATATTATACTATTTAGACACTTCCAAAATGAATGATAGATAATAATTAGTTGCTTGTCAAGCAGTAGCAATGTCTTAAATGCTTTTAAAGACAGACATCACTCCTTTCCAAAAACTTTCAATATACATTGAAAAGTGCAAATCAGACCATCCACAAAGCTGAAATAAGAATCCACGTCTCTATGTTAGAGCACTTTTTAAAATTGGTCTGAAGAGAAAGAAGTGGGGCTACACAACCTGTGCGGGAGCGGGATGCTGTCTGGATGTGGTGAAAATGAAATGGCAGCAAGAGAGCTTGAAGGACTGATGTACCCAGTTTCTGTGGAGAAGGGAAAAGGAAAAAGGAGGTAGAGGGGGCAGTGCAGGGCCCAGACGTTGAGCAGAGGGAAGCAAGAGAAACCATCCTGTGGGAAAGGAAAACCTTTCTGATGAAGAATGGAGAGTACAAGCTTGTTTAACACAAGTTCTGGACAAAGACTCCAACTCTATGTCCAGGCAAAGAGAGAGGAAGGCAGATTTTTGGGATACTGAGCAGGAGATGAAACAAGGAAGTAGGATGAGCATCAAGATCATAAATGTATTTGAAGTAGGAGAAAAGAGAAAAGGCAGACTAGGTTGTGTGTGAAGCAAGGCAAGGAATTTAATTTTAATACTGCTTGTTTGAGATAGCGTTGGGATATTCAGGCTGAAAGGTTGGGGACATGAGTGAATGACGCAACACGGTTGGGCATGGAGAAGTAAAGCAGTCGAGCATCAGCAGAAGACTACAGAAGTGGTAGTCAAGGACCTGTTACTGGCTATTAGATAGGGGCAGCACACAGAAGAAAAAGGAGAGAAGGCCAAGGATAAAAAACTTCTAAGAAGCACCAAAAATCTGGCCTAAAATCAGGACAGCACAAGTGAGAGGGAAATATGTAAGTCAATAAGCACAAAAACTGAGAAGTAGTCTGGTGATGTGGCAAAAGAAACAGAAACTGTAGTAATGTTTCACTCCCTTTCTTGAGAATAAAGACCACAATGTGCTATTTATCTGTGTACATATATATATGTGTGTGTGTGTGTATCTATCTATATATATATAGATACACACACACACACATATATTTATATATCTCTCTATATATATATACACACATTCATGGATTATAGCTGGAAAGTTGACAAATAGACCGGAGATGGTTTGAGTACCTTGCAATATCTAGGTATGCCAAAATTCCCACTCTATTTACGACTAACCAATTCCTACAAATTTTCTGGCACATGCCAGCACCTTGCCAATGCTGAGTAGTTTTGTTAGGAAATTATCCAGATAAATTCTTTTTTTTTTCTTTCCCTTGTGCTTTGCTTTGCTTTACTTTTCTTCGAATCTATTAGAAGCATTTGTGCAATGTTTTTGTCTGACTAGATCTGACAAACAGCTGGGTTGTTTGGCAAATACAACAAGGATGAATAACTGAGGTGGGTAGGGGGAAATCTTTAAAGGTTAATGCAAAATATATTCAGAAGTTTTATGAGCTAGACCTTTTAAATATCATTGCTCTTTAAAAACTTATGGCATATGAATACTTCCTACAGCAAGCATATTATGAAAAAAATTTCACATATTAAACCAGCGGGTAACATTCCCCAGCAGATTAGAGTTATGTATAGAAAGACCCAATAGCTTATCTTGCTTGCCTCAAAATGTATGTGGAGAGCTGGATGAGCTATAAATGCAATCATACCACCACAGTTTTACAAGAAAAAAACGATGTGGTCAGCTTCTCTTCTAGCCAAGCAAATTTAGATAGATGAAAACCTCAACCAAAAGCAGTTAAGTTTCATCACCGTGTACAAATTATAGAGGTAATGCCTCTAAATCACTGATATTGTTAGCAGCTAAGTAATCTCTGGGGGGCTGGATTAGAGGAAAGGCCCCTCAGAAAGCAGTATTCTTCACAATGCCAAAATTGATAAATAGTAACAGAAAGGATTTTCTTTTCTCTGTGTTGAATCTCATAGAAAATTGTTTTGTTGAAGTAAGAATGCCATCAAATGGGCCTTGATCTACTGGGATATTTCTAAAGGCCGACCTCCAAGAGCCATGCTCTGCTTAATCCTTCATGTTTACACAACACTGACTAAAAATCTTAAAGCATTTACTTATGCAGGGATCAGTGGATTAATTTCTGCAAGTTCTATCAGAGTTAATATTTTCATGTCTGTTCTCCAGATCAGTTCAGTGCTGCATTATGGTCTCATATGCCAAGGTCACATGCCAGAAGAGCATGCAAGGACCCTGCATCTCAGTTTCTTCTACTGACCAATAAACAACAGCCTGTCTGTAAAGTGCCCTCTAAGCAGCAAGCCCACTGAATACAGTGCTAATAATGAGCAACAAGTTTAACTAAAAAACCTGACTGTTATATTTGTTTTCTCTTTAGTTTGGATTGTGAAGGTAAAAGTCACCCATTCTTTTAATAGGATATGCAGCTTAGGATATACAGCTCTATCGCTCTAAAAGACATTAGATAAACCCTTCTGTTGTAGTTTCTATCAAAAATTCCCGTTTCCATTAAATATTAGTATTTTTACAAAAGCTTTCCATTCAGTTCTGAATAGGATGTATCTGTAGTAACTATAGTAACTATATTAACCTTAGGCAAATGTCGACTTGTTAAGTATCTTCTTCAGCTGCCAAACAATAATTTATGTGACAATATGAATGTCATTTAATTCTGTCAGAAAGCAAGCAATTTAAATATTATTCTTTGTATGTGTGAACAGGATTCCTACAATCAATTATGCAATAAAGTAAATATACTTAGAAACTACTGGAAGGTAGACAGGCTTCATTAAACTTATTTTAAACAATATACAAAGGTATTGTATATCATTTCCCTCTATATTTAGATATACATTCACACACTGTATGTACATACTGATTTTCTTTTAACATTTAGGGTTATTTAACTATCAAATTAATTCAACACAATGAGCTCATGCTGCAAAACACCATGGAAAGGGAGTATTTACATATGCTAATGACTTCCAATTAAGAAACATGCAAATAATTGGGAGAAAGCAAAATTAAAACACTGTGCTAATAACCTGACAATTACAAGGAAAACTGTATTACGCAAGACTGCAAACATAACTGCACACGCAAAGTCTGTTTGACTACAAGGGTAGCTAATACAAAATATGTAGCAAATTCTCACCTACTACAGACCTTGACAGTACCTTTCGCTGTAGGACTAAAATCCTTTTAAATTTAAGGTGCAGTGTTAGGGAACCACATGGGGGTTGGTGATGGAGGCAGGACACGTGTCAAGTCAGGAAATTCATCATTATGGTGATCAGGGCTTATTCTTCCATATAAGAATGAAGTGGACCGAGTATGTTTTTTGAGCTGTTAGGCTAAGATAAGTGAAGAGGAGCAATTATGCCACTGCTTGAGGGTCTGTGCTGGTCAGGGATTCTCCTTTTCGCATAAGAAAAGCTCCAGAAGATCACCATTTCAGAATTCGTTTTCAATTCAAATTGTGATGAATAGTGGAAACTTAAAAATGTCTGATTAGAAAGTCATTCTGAAAACAAATTCTGTCTGCAGAAGTCAAAATGTTTCCTTTATAAAAGTAGAAATTTGTTTCAATAATGTCAAGACATTATAATATTTTGTGAATGTGAAGTATATTGCTACCGCTATAATGTAATATCACAGATGATTACTTAACTATAAAAGTCTAGACTACAGAAGTCAAACATTCTTAAGCTCTCCCAAAGGAAAGTTTTCAGTGGTTTTGCAACAAAACAAGTGAACTCTTTAAAAGTGAAAAAAAAGCAACAAGCCCTAATATCTTTTTTTTTTAATCTTACCCAACAAGAATTTTGTTACCTGGAGGAAATATGGCAAAACACCTTTTTCAGCACACAGCACTTTCCAACAGAGCAATTCCATTGACTCCCTTTGCTGTTTTTTCCCTGTCTTGCAGACACAGTAATCTGCATGAGCTCTGGCTTTGCCTCACAAGCACTGAGGCAGGGACATCCACCCAGGAAAACAGGTCCAAATTAATGCATGATAGTTACTATGAAGGCTATAGCATGCTGGTTTAAAGACGCACCTCTCACCATGGCCAGCATACATCACTGGCTGTTTATTGCTGGTGGTCCAAAAATTAAGGCAACTTTCCTGCTGTGAGTGGGGGTGAACCAAAAGACAGAAAAACATGCAGCAGGAGAAGAATTGCTTTTTTCCTACTGCCTCTGCAAGTTTGATCTAGCTTCTGTAATTTGTGCTGGTGGCACTATTGAGTCTGTCAGTCTTTGTGTATATGTAGGACTTTATTGCTACAATGGATGAGACTCACCTTTCTCCATATTTATACTGCTAAATTCTAGTCCTACATCGTATTTTATCTGCTAGAAAATAATTTTTAACCTTGTGGTAAACACATGTCGTTTCCTCAGCAGGTCATTTTGAAAACTCTCCTTAACGATAGTACTAATGATATAGAAATAGAATAGAATTTCATTTTACATATCACCTTTCACACTTCAGGAATTTCAAATGTATTTCCAAAAGGTAATGATGATGGCAGTGGTGACTGTGCATCTGTATGTGACTGACACTTCAGTCAGCTGGCACCATAGCTTGAAGAGCATCTTGGAAGTTAAGACTTTTTATTTAAACCTAGAAAAACCTGTATTGCACTGCAGTTCAGGAATTCTGGTGCATATTTAGGTAGATACCAGAGATAGGTGTCTTTCCTACCAAACTGTCCTTAAAACCCCTATGGAGATTTCTATACTAGACACATACAAAAGGCCAAAGGAGTAAAAGAAATAATGTAGTATATAGTCTTATAGTCCTAAAGTCTATAGTACTGTAGTGTAATCACAGCACTACATAGTATTCAGATTTGTTGGGTGATTACAATGATACCCCTGGTAACCCCTTTGACAGCTGCAAAAAAAGGACAATATTAGCTAATACCACTACCTTTGGCTGGTCAAAGAACTGGTGGCATTGCTTAAAGTTGCAGTCACTGAAAAACAAATCTGACCTGAATTAGTGGAGCAGTCTTCAAAAGGTTCAGAGTTCTGGTTTGATGCAGACAAGCTTATCCCAAACTTATCCAATCCTCAAGTCTGCAAAACTGATCTGGAAATCATACAAGAGCATGCTTCATGAAGATATATAAGGTACTGCTTTTTCCAAATTAAATTACTGCAAACACAGTCTCTTGCACTGAATTTCTACACTTTTATTCTGTTTAGAACAAAGGAAATATTTTGAAATGCAGTATGAATGACTAATTTTAACTATCCAAAAGCTACTAGCACTCGGTCAAGAAACAAACCATATGTCCTATGAATGTGGTCAAAATTAACCAGCACATCAGGAGTAATAAAGCTCACAGGTGATGAAAAGCAATGTAGAGAGCAAGTAACACTCATAAAAAACCTTTGATAGATATTTTATGCTTACTAATAAATGTGAGAAAACTTCAGTCTGTTATTCTCCAGCTGTGAGCAAATGCAGCAAATATGAATATAGAAAGTCCTAAAATGCTCATCCAGTCAGATAAGACGATTTGGTTTGATGTTTAGGCCTGCAGAGCCAGGAAACTTCATCCCTAATCACCCCTCTGCCTTGATCATACCCCAGTTTCCAGTTCCTCTGAGTATTTGTCTTCACTGCAGCCCACAGATATGAATGCAGCTTCTGACCATGGCTCAGGTAGCTCTAAACTACACTGGGTGCAGACAGCACGCGGCTGGGAATCACTCACAGCATCACAGGCCACAAACGTGGGGCTCTGAGCAAGTACTCAGTAGCTGAAATTGATGCTCCTGTGGCTACTGCAGCCAACCTGTAGACTAGAGTGTAAACCTCTCCCACACAACATTAAATGGGTCTTAATCCACCTAAATAAGCTGTTAGCTCTCATATGGCATGTAGGTTTAGGCTTGCTTACACTTGGCTGTGTCGTAGACTTTGCATAAGAAAGGCACTTGGACATTTTGGAAATTTTGGAAAGGCTTGATCCAGAGCCCTCTGAAGTCGGTGGGAGCCTTTCTAGAGACGCATGGTGTCTTTGTTAGAAGAGCTCTGTGTAAACTGCCAGTTTTGTCAGCAGCTTGTGTTGCTGCTTGAGGCAGGTTTCTGTGCAGTGCAGGTTCACTAATCCTTTTTCCCTTTTAATTGTAACCCAGGGGTGATTCAATTTTTAAAAGGAAAACATTGACACATTTTTTAGCTAATGGGATATTTCTATTACATATTAGATATGGGTCACCCTGCAAAAGGCTTAGCTGATCCCAGTGCAGGTATCATTATATTTATTGCTGTTAGAAATTTTCTTCATCCCTTTCTTTACACTTTCCCTCCCTACAGCATCCAAGTTTTATTTTATACCATTCCCAATTCTTTCTGTGTCATTTTTCCTACTCATCATTCTGACTTCTTCATTTTTCAATCTTAAGCAGAATGTGAATTCTACAAAGCATGAGGTTGTGTTTCAAACTTGCAGCGTTCAATTGCATTTGGACTTAGGCAATCTTGCCCAGCCCATCTGTTGATACAGCGAGTCTCCTGCTGCTGGGTAGCCAGTGAATGAGGTCTCTGAAGACTGAGTAAAACTGCACAACTCAACAAGCCCATATCCCATACCATCGACCACCTTACAAGCTGCAAGAGCAGGTTACACAAGCAACTGAAACTGGAGTGCGTAAGTAGAGTGCTGTAAATGTTGTTGTTCCCAAACCAAATTTTTTAGGAAAAAATGAGGCTGTATTTCCAAGTCTTCACCACTGACACACATCTGGAAAATATGGAATCAAAAGGAGGGTACCTTAAACCAGCATTTAGACTTTTGCTTCCATGTAGAGGCTTACTGATGTGGGAAAGTCGATGTGCATGGTGTTTAACAGGCAAACAGGAGAGAAACAACATGAACCAAAGGATTTGCAGTCTGCAGACCACTTGTGTGATTAGAGCTGGTTGAGGAAATCTCTACAGCCGTGCAGTCTTCTGGTGCCAGCTGTGCTGCACAGAGCATAGACATTTGATTTCAGGCTTTGAGACAGAGAAGACAACACGTAAATGGAAGATGTAGTGGATGGATGCCACTAAATGTAGCAATTATATAAGCTTGTAAGTCTGAGTAAATATTCAACCAGGTATCAGACATAGGCAAGGCTGTTGCAGAACATAGGACCACACTCATTAGTTGTAATGTTTTCATTTCTTTGATTACTTCCTTAATTGCTTTTCTAATATTCTCATAATTCTTTTTTTTTTTTTCCCCACTTAAAAGGAAGCTGAATGAAAGAATGGTGATGTGTGGGTGGAGAGTGAGTCTGGCAGATTATGTTCAGCATCCTCCACATTCCCTTATTAGTTTAGTCAGACACATTAGTTCACATTATGAGAAACAGATGAGAAACTGCTAAAACACACATTATGAGAAACATTAGGAGAAGCTGCTAAGCATACATCTAAATAATGTTAAACCAGCAGTGACTCCAGCTGAGGGCCAGCTGACTCGCCAAGCTCTGTAAATCTAATCTTCACAGTATTAACACAGTATGCATATTCCTGCTAACTATTGGACAGGCTGGGTTGTAATGCTGAGTAATCATTGCATAAACCCTGTGTTTGAGAGATGAAGGGGGGCAAAAATAGAGGCAGCAGCTTTTCAGTGAAAGGAATTAATGACACCATCCACCTTGTCTATGTTATACCTATCCTTCAGAACAATATACAGCCTTCAGTTGCTCCAGACACGTTTTAGGGTGTATTAAATCACATTTCCATGTTTTTCTTTTTCTTGATTCTTTTCTTGCGCTGCAGAAAGGTCGATTTACGTTCTGTGCAAGACAGTCAGCTAAATGTGTCAAGTGTAATGAAGTTCTAAGGAGATAAAAAAGGGTTATTTCGTAGAATCATTTACAGAAAATGACCTACGACTTGGCTGAACCTTTAGAATAGATGTTTGTGGCTGTATGACTTGCCTTTGTTTTGAGCTGACCGGAGAAAGGTATTCAGCTCTTCTAATATTTTGACTAGTTCAGTTAGCAAGAGTTGATGATCAGTTCTACGCAGAATGGAAAATGCAGTGTTTCTGTGAGATGAAGTCACTCCATGTCACCCAGAATGATTTTTCCAGTGTTTGATAAAGCCCTTTCTTATATTGAGATTCAGCATCTCCAACTCATTGTGTATGGTTAGGTAATAAATTTTGCAAATCTTTTAAGTAGGATGGCTGAGATCTGTGTGCAATGCTACAAAAAACAAGGCACATCATTATCTCTCTTCACACAGGCATCTTCATGTCAACAGAGTCTGATTTCTAGGAAACTGCTATGTGTATTGTAACACACTCATATACATTTCACCTTTGATATTTCAAAAAAAAATCACCTAGGATATGTTTTTATCTGTTTCTTTTCTTTTTTTTTTTTAGGAGAACACTTAGGTAAAAGCTGTGATTCGACCTGTCCCTGTGAGATACTTTGGAAATATCAATAATTATATGATAACCATTGCTAACAAAGACAAAAATATTACATAAGATATTAAATTTTTCCTGTAAAGCAAGAATAAATATAAATATGACAAATGTATTGCCTCTGGTAGCAAATATTGGGTTTTTAATAGTTACTAAAGAGAGACAAATCATTCCTAATAAATAATGTACACTGTGCAGTAGACAAGTCCCCAACAGGATGGCAATAATTTTGAGTGTGTGTTTGTGTGAGCAGACAGATATCTTCCTCTTCCAAAGCAACCAGAATTTAGGAAACAATGCAGGGTCACCATTCTCTTGTTTTTGGCTCTCTCTTCTTTTAAGTCCATCTGGCTGTGTCCCTGCATGTGGCACCTCACCAGCTCATCTGCTTGCCAGTGCTTACCTTTGTAAGGCTTTGTGGCACTCTCCCATTTGTCTGTCTGCTGCCTTATCTCCTACTGCAAACTCTTCAGTTGTTGCCATGTAGTGCCTTTATTTCACATCCCTTTTAATTTCTCTTATGATCTTCCTGCTTTCTGCTTGCCATTGTTGGAATAATTCTCTTCTCTGCTACAGGAGGAAAGCCTTTGCTTCCAGCCCACAGAATAGACTATGGACTGGTTTCATAGATTTGAACTATAACACATTGCATTCCAAAACATAAAACGTCCAAGGTCTTACAGCATAAATTGACTATTGTTGTAACACATTAATTTTGAAGGGAGTCCTCTCCCTTCAGTTCTTCCCATCATGCTCAAATTCCTTAACTTCCTTGGTATCCCTCCATGGATGGCTGAAGTTCATTATTTTCTCTTTCTTTATTAAGGCTCATAAGCATAGCATGGAGTCGCATTTGTTTTGGTGTGTCTAGAATGCATCCTGCATCAAATTACAGGTGCTTGATGAATGTTTTCCTATTACATTTTAAAAAAATTCAGCCAGGCTAATACAAAAGGTGGAAGTAGACTGCTAGCATCGCTCCACAAGTTTTACTTCACATTTTAAATAGATTTGCTTCAGCCATGCTTGAACTTCTTTTGCATGGATTTTCCATTAGTGCTCTTCCTAATGAGAAAACACTAACACAAATGTAATTAAAACCCAAATTTGAAATTTCCAAATGCAAATATTTGTGCCAAATATGGTTGTGTTTAATAGGGAAACAGACAGTGACATGTGATGTATTTAATAAGTGATGAATAGCTAACATTGACCAAATAGAGGTTATTAAAGAGAGAATAATTGCAGAAGACTTTCTGCTTTTGATCTACAGTTAAACAAAAATGTAGCCAAAAAAATGGTCGGTTAATTTTAAACAGCAAATAGATTGATTGAGAAAAACTTTCATTTACTTACAGAGGCTGCACAAACAGAATCTGAGGTTAAACAGGTTAGATAAATAATGCATTGCGATATATGTGCTCAGCCATCATAAAGCTTCACTTTTTCCTGTGGTTGTTACCTTTAACATTACCTCTTTTTTCCTTTCTCAGTTCTTCTGCAGAGAGACAAAATTGACAGATATATAGGAGGAGTAGATGACAGCTTAACGAACAATTATTAGGGTCTGTGGCATATTTTCCAGCAGTTGTTGATGAAGAGTGGCATAATGCACTGCAGTGTTTAAGTGGTGCCTCTTCTGCCAGCACCTGCTATTAGAGGACACAGCACTCAGTGGCACTAGAGTGTTTACCTCTTTTTAGGGAATTTCCAGTTGTAGGTGGCTGGAAGTTAGCTGCAGCACAAGGGAGACCATGCACTCAGTCTCAGCGGATACAGACAAGCCATGCACTGTTCTGAAGAACTGAACATTGGCTGTGTTTTGCAAAGTTGTTTTGAAGGGAAATAAAGTCTCAGAGAATTATTTTTCTACTGGTTTAAAAACAAGGAAAAATGATGATGCCAGAATTACCCAAAGGACCAAAAATTTTCAAAATAGCCAGTAATAAATATTGAGAGAGACTCAGAGTTTGTCTTAGTAACTCAGACCTATTCTATATCTGTGAATGGTCAACGCATCAAAGGGAAATTAAGTGTTTGCTAGTTTACTGATCCTCGGTTGGTAAGGGTAGAGATGTAAGAGTTGTGAAGCACAGATTTAATTTTTTCATTTAAACCAGGTAGCTAAAGAGAGCTTCATGATTAATTAAAAAATCAGAAAGTGAATATTATTGCATGAAATTGTATGCTAATAGAGAAAAGACTGTTTTCCAAAATCATTCTGGCTTTAGTAGCTCTTGGATGGGACTAATGAAAACTGGGGGTTGTGAGGACTCTGGCCTATTAGCCTATGAAATTGTTAATGAGACACATTTGTCTTGGCCAACCTAATTTTGTGATTGCTATTAAGATCCTCAAAACAAAATAGAATCAGTATCCTACACTGCTATGAGTAAGGTCCACATGAAACTTTTATAATAATTTCTTCATTTAAGGCAAAGGCAATTTCTCTAGAAAGCTAAAAGTTATGTCCTTTTTGCATTACTTATGGTCCTCTATTAATACTCAGAGAGTACTCAAGGGAAAGACTCAAAAGAGATGATCTGCATTGATTTTGGCAAGGTAGACTGTGATAGTCGCAGTTACACTGTGGCGTTTTTAACGTATCTACAATCAAGGACAATCAGACCTTCAAAAGCCACTGTCAAAATTAACAGCATAGGAGAATTTGGCACAAGTAGGACCTAAGAAACCCATTCAACTGTAGCAAAGAAAATAACATCAGTGTTATGGTACATGATCACCTTACCTCTAGCAAGACTTTGCTAAAGGAACCCATCTTGTCTATAATTCTAGTTTGTCAATGGTAAATTTTATGTCGTTCACATTCAAATAATGTTATTATACTAATTAATGCGATAATTTATTTTTTAAAAGGCAAGTTCTAGCCATTTTATATAATTTCTTCCTAAATCCATGCTTATGCCTTTGAGGGAATGAACAATTTTAGTGTATTGTTTCTTACATGGCAGGAAGAATGCTTCCAATAAAATGCCTTATTTGTTCCTCCTGTTAGAGAACAGCATTGCACTTTGCTTGGATTAGGAATAAAATCAAAATAAACACAATGTACGGATGTTACAAGAAATGTCATCCTGCCAAAATATAAGTTAATATTGCAGCATCACAGTGATCAAGTTGTCAGCTCGTATGAAACAGTGCTTCATATAAAAGGCATTCTTTGGAAATAACACTGTACCAATTATAACAGACAGAATCAGAGTCCTGTCATTTCATGATTTGAAATTTTAATGCCTTAACTCAAATACATAAAGAAATGCTGGCTAGTGCAGGAACAATTAAAACTCATTGCACAGATAGCACTTAATCAAGAAAGAAAATGTTTTAGTGTAGCACATTTCATCAAGATTGATATATACAAAGTAATTGACAACAGTGGCTTGGAAGAGATTAAATGGACAGTATCTGTAAACAGCAGTGTCATTTGTCTAGCCAAATAGAGTACCAGCACATTTTTATTGACAAAGTATGCCTTCTATTTTTCACTTTTCAAAATGAAGATTTCCTTACTGAATTCTGCTCTTTTTAACCTCATCCAAGCCAGGACTGAAGCATTTAGAGTAATTTTGAGTTTTGTGACAGCAACAGTGATGTGTGAGGTGTGGTTCAAAGTATTTTGTGGTTACAGAGGAAAAGCTGACAAATCTCACTGGAGAATTTAAAATCCTAATTGTTGATGCAATTTCTTTCTCAACTTTCAAATGTTATTTACTCTAATTCCAATAATAAATTCCATGTTCAGCAAAATAACTTGCATTAGATAAATACAGAAGGGAAGTTTTGCCTTCATTTTCTCTCATATCAGGATTTCATTTTAACTGATATTAATACTACTTATCTTTCGTATGTGTTGAGTGACTCTTCTTGCAAGCTTCCTGATAGATGGAAAATCATCACAGAATCATTGAGGTCAGCAGGAACACTTGGAGATCAGCTGGTGAACCCCCCCCCCCCCCCCCCCCCCGCTACTCAAAGCAGGGTCACCTAGAGCAGGTTGTCCAGGAACATGTCTGGTCAGGTTTTGAATACCTCCAAGGAAGGAGACTCCACAACCTCTCTGGGCAACTTGTTTCTGTGTTCAACCATCTTCACACTAAAGAAGTGGGTTTTTTATGTTGAGAGGGAATTTTCTGTGTTTCAGTTTGTGCCCATGGCCTCTCGTCCTGTCACTGGGCACCACTGAGAAGGGTCTGGCTTCACCCCCTATACACCCTACCACCAGATATTTCTAAACATTGTTAAGATCCCCCCATGCAACATTCTGGGCAAGTTTGCTATGCATAAATTGTCCATGATGATTAGCAAAACACGGGGAATGATGGAATCGCACACTTGTGGCCCTTCCCTGGACTTGCTCCAGTAAATCTGTCTCTCTTGCACTGGGGAGTCCAGATTTGGACCTGGCACTCCAGTGGTGAGTAGAGTGAAAGGATTACCTCTCTTCACCTGCTGCCAGAGCTTTTCCTAATGAAGCCCAGGATACCACTGGCCTTCTTTCCTGCAAGGTCACATTGCTGGCTCATGGTCAACTGGTCCACCAAAACCCTCAGTTCCTTCTCTGCAAAGCTGCTTTCCAGCTGGTTGACCTGTACGGGTGCATGGCATTGTTCCAAGCTGAGTGCAGGGATTTGCATTTTCCTTTGTTCAGCTTCATAATGTTCCTCTCTGCCCATTTCTCCATCTTCTTGAGCTCCCTCTGAATAGCAGCTCAACCATCTGCTGTATCAGCTGCTCCGCCCAGTGTTGTATTGTCTACAAACTTGCTGAGGGTGCATTTGGTCCCATCACGCAGCTCATTAATGAAAATGATAAACAGTATCAGCCCCAATATCAAAAATCATTTTACATGAAAAAAACTGATTCTTAACAAAGCTGAGATACTTGTCTGAGGTTGCACACAAAGGACCAAATTCTGAAAAATATCTGAAAATGTGTACAAATACACTAACATTAAAGTCAGATGCAGATCCAAGTCTTAAAAACTGATCACCAGTAAAAATATGACTTCCCTTTGAGGTGCTTGGGATTTTCAGGAGTTAGTGGTTCTGTCTGGTTACCATACTGCCAAACAACATTTTGACAAGAAAGTTTAAGAGAAGAACATTAAAAATGGGACTTTAAGTATAAAGGTTGTCCAGCTGTATGTCCCACCTAACCAGCTAGGTTACTGGGTTCTAAACTGGTTTTCTTGTAATTCTGATATAGATCCCTGTCACAGAAACTGGGATGTAGAATTGTTGATCCAATTCTATTAGGACAAGGTTCAGCAGAGGAAATATGCTGGTGTGGAAATGCAGCCAGGAAGGCACTTCAGGAGCCCTCAAGAACTCACTCCTGCTTGCACAGGCCAAAATATTTTCCTTTTCATTCTGTCTTTGACAGTGTCAGCTTTGCAAAAGTCAATGCTTTGGATCTGGATGTTATTGCTCCACGTACAAATACCCACACTGACACTGTAGTCAGTGTATTTTCTTTCTTTTCTTCTTAAGATAATCTTGTAAATCTATGCTCCCTCCTTGCAAACTATGGCCTGTCTCCAGTGGTCCTTTAACAACATCCTTCAGGATCACAACACAACAAAACTTTGCATTTATATCCAGAAAAGGATGGATAGATCTTGGTTATCTATTCCATCTCCTATGTTTAATTTAGTTTAGTTGTATCTTATAATTATCAAGATATCATATATCTTAATTTTTTAGAGTTAAAAGAATTTCTGGGGATCTGAAGAGATGTCTCAGATTGACAACAAATGTCCAGAAGTCACACCAAGCAGTCCAGGAAAGGAGACAGTATTTTATAAGATCAACAATTTGAGTGTAATAAGTGTAGCTTGATGAAACTGATTTTGATTACCTTTTTCTCAGTATGATCGGACAGTCTTCCTGTAGGTATTTGTTACTTTAGGCCTTTCATTCAAGGGCAAACATAAATTGAGTAATTTAATTTCTTATTTCTACCACCACTCCAATAAGAGTTCAGCAACTCTCTACACATGCAACTCTTGCTATTATCAAATAGTTTTAAGTTTTTAGAAAACTTTCATTAAATGTGTTTCTCATTGTTTGCTTCATTCAGTTACAGAACTTTGTATAAATGGAAAAAAATCAGTATAGGAACACTGGATTTTAATTTTTAATTTAAGTTAATATTTTTATAAGCTTTACATGGTCTTTATGTTTTTATACATCATAACTTGTGTCATTTTTACTTTATTTAAAACCTTTTCTTCACTGTATTTAAGAAATTTTCAGGAGCTATCTGATTCTCTGAAGCTGTTGGATTATTTGGGGTTATGGGTGAGCATTTTTAGCTTTTTAGCATCCTTCAGCATTTTAAATGCTAAAGATCATCACAGATATGAATTAAACTTTTGATATTATCTTTGACTCTAGTACTGGCACCATGCTGGGAGGAAAAGGATATCCCATATTTTATTGTGACTCTTCAAAGCTTTGCCTCCTTTCACTTTATTTTTGGACTCTCCCAGATGAAAGCATCAAAATAAATTTTCAAGGAAACAAAATACATGGACTTGGGTCCTTGGACACTGACCTCCAACATATTCCTGCAGACTGAAACATGCTCTTATCAGGTTAGTGCCATCATCTCTTGCTTTTGAAATGAAAAACTAAATCTCTAGTGTCTGAACTGCAGTGGTCTATTCTGAAGGCAAGTGCTGTATTCACTAGTTCTTACTTTATGGGTCAATATCTCATATGCTTGCTCTCTTGTCATGTGCCTGCAATTACACAGACTTCACTTTAGTGACTAGTTTTGGTCTGCCTTGGTGGTCAACATCTTCAGGAGATATCCCTGACCCTCTTCTGTCTTACTACTGAGATGGTTCCTTCTGACTTCAAAATACTACCCAAGAGTTTCTGTGTATTTTTGGCTACTGGTATTAGACAGGACATACCTGAAGAAGATCCTGAGAAAGTCCTTGAATGATATACATATTTGAAAATGTTAACATGATAAGAAATGTTGGCTTTTTTCCATAGTTTAAAGCCATCCTGCAGGAAAAGCAAGTCCTAAACCATTAAGTGAACTCATAGCACTGTGGATCAGACTAAAGGCTGATTGCTGTGTTACAGAGAGAAATTGCCATTTGATCATTGACAGGCACTACTGAAAAGTCTTACTGTAATTATAAAATGATTCCATGGCAATATTATTAGGAAGAAGTAGAAACCATTGATTTATTTAGAACTTCATTGAGCGTTATCCAAGTTAGAATCAGATGTGCAATAACTCACTATACCACCACCAGACACTTACACAAGGCCTACATTTGTCCAATTGTTCTGCCAAGAAATAGAATTCTTGGTTAAAATGGATTGAAATAAAATGTAAAAGTCGGTTAAAAAATGCTTATGTCTTTTTTTTCTTGTCACATTTCCTGAGCTTTTTTAAAGTCTATTGAATTCCTCTCACTCCCTCCTGATCTGTTCACCCGTTGTTCATCTTTTTACTCAGCCTTAGTCCTGCCATAAATGACAATTTAATTCAGTCTCTGCAAAAGTGTGTGGGAGTGAATGCATATAACTCAATGCAAATTTATCATGGGAACTGGGCACAGAAGTCAGCTGACAATTCTGTAAGTTTATATATAAATTGAGTCCACATGGTTTAATCCTTAGTACTGAACTACCACTAAGATGCTACTTGAATCTACAAAGATGGTCAGTTTAGATGGCCATGCTTCTTTCTTTAAGTCACTAAGTCAGATCTGCTTTTGTTGATCTTTAGTAGTGGAAATAACATGTATCTCTTCCATAAAAGGAAACATGGAGGAGGATGGCAGGGGAGGACTACTGAAGGAGAATATAGTCAACAAGCAAGGGAAAAGGTAAGCAGATGAAAGTGAGGTCTTGAAGTCATGATTGTGATTGTATTCCTTATCTGCTTAAAAGATGAATTTGAAATCCTGAGAACTAGAGGGAGAGTCAGGCTTCAAAACAGGTTATCAGGGCTCTTCATTCCTAGAATAGAGGAAATCCTTAGACTAGTTTATGATTTACACAGACATTTCCAGTTTGAGCTGATTGTTTTCAGGTTTGGGAATCAGCCATTTACAGCTGCAATCATGCTCTCAACATGAAGAGGCAAGGTGAAACTTTTTTCTACTCCTAAAATTATTACAACTTTTGAAACAGTATTTTTTATTCCTAAGACTAGATTGCAAGGACAAAGACAAATATTGTCTGACAAGCACAGGCGTAAAATCACCTCAGTGGAGAAGCTACCAGATTCAGCAACTCCTAACATGTAGTATTTCAGTAATATGTAGGCTTTGTGCTAGTTCTCAGTGGAAAAGTGAATTTTGCCCTTATTGGGTTGAGAGAAGGTATCATACTTTGAAATGTTTGATTAAGAAAGAAATATTTAACAGTAATAGAGAATAAATACAACCATAAAGTACAATTCAGCATCTAAGTAACAATGAAATTTGAAAAAAAGCAATAGCAATGCAAGAAAAAAAATGCTTCCATACTTTAAGGCAGTACCTTTCAGGGAGATCTGATAATCTGCATGCCAAATCTCTAATAGGTCACCAGCAAGAAATGTAATCATTCCATTAATGGAGGAAGGCCTACACACCGCTTAAGTACTACTTACATTCTCCTTGGAGCATGTAAGCGGCTATTACCTGCTGCCCTCTTCCACAGAGGTGAATTTTCACTTATGCTTGTGAGACAATGATCAACTTAGTCCTTATAGACCTAATTTCAAAAGTAAAAAAACTCCTAACTTTTTGATAATGTTCTTTATCTCCTCATATCTAGATCAAGCACATAACAAGTGAAAGGAAAATCACCTGGCTCACCACACATTTCTCAGCTTGAGATTAACTTTATTTCAGCTGTGGAAATAAAGTTTGAAGACACCAGTTTAAGACCATGGCAATAAATAGAGATGAGCATATAATGAAATACGGATTTACCAAAGACATGTCGTGCCAGACTGAACTGGCATCTTTCACTTACTAGTGGCTTTTTTTTCCGACAGGAAAGTTCTCAGCAGTATCAATGGAGTAAAGTATTTGATGTGGTACAATGTTAGAAAATTATTAGTTACACTGGAGCAGGCAGATTTTAAGCAGGCAGATTAGATCACTACCTGTAAAATGGGTAAGGAGCTAGCTATAGGAGAGATGACAACAGGTCTGTGGTGAACAAAAAAAGGTTGACCAAAGGGAAATCAGCAGCAGAAACCCCACCAGATCAGTGCTGGGAGCAATGTTATATAAGATTTCAGTAATGATATTGGCACAAAGAATAGGAGGTGGCTGACGGAATGTCCTGGCAGCAAAGGTAAGAGGCATCATAAAGAATCAGAGGAGCTCCAGTATTTAAATAATAAGAATGGGTAAAACTCATTAATATGAGGTGGAAGTTTATGGACTTAACGGACTTCAGACTCTAAGAACTGGGAGCTCAGCATGTGGAAATGGCTGAGGGAAGCACTGGCATGACCTACTTTATCATTGGGTGCTTCCGAGCTGCCAAAATAGTATAATCTAGACCCAATAAAAAAGATGCAATTTTAATATGTACTAGTAGACAAATTTGCAGTAGAAACAAAGATCTATTAATGATGCTGTACAAGACAACGGTGGCACCAGATCTAGCATATAATTATGGCCTTCTATTTCCCAGAAAGAGCAGTAAAAACTGGAGGAGATGCAGAGGACATTTCCCAAGACACTGAGAGGAACAGACTGCTTTTCTCAGAAGTGAAGAACTGCAGAGATTAGCTTATTTAGTTGACCAAATAAAGGCTAATATGATTATTGGCTAGAAATATTTTAGTAAATGATCTCCAGAAGAGGAAAAGAACCCAGTGTGGGCACAAGAACAATAGTCTGGACAGTACAGTGAAGTATTTGCTTGCAGTTTAAGGTGTGAGGGTTAGTCAGTCAAGCAGGTCTCATTGAAGTGCCCTCCTTTCAGCACATAGAGCATCTGGTGACATCAGCAAGGAGAAAACATGGTCGTAATCCTGAACCACTGGCCGTCAAAGGATGGTAAAATGTTAAATGTTGCTAAATAGTAGAAAGCTATCAAGAAAGAGGAAAACTACTCAATGATCTAAAAGGTTAACTAATGGAATAATGAACAAAAGAATTTAGAAAGATTTGCTGAAAGTGTTAGAGGAGTTAATGGACGATGGATTGGTTCATGGTTAATGGATTTTAGCCATGTGCATTTTTCCTAGGTGGCTGTGTTGCTTTAAAGACTGTATGAGAAAGAATTTGGAGGCTAGGGCAAAACAAACAAATAAATAAAATATAAATAAAATATATAGAGATTGATGTCTCTCAAAATATGCAGCCTCTCTTATGTAGAAGAATCTGAAACAATTTTGGAATTCTTCAGAGATTTATCCTGACTTAAAAAACAAGGCTGCTCCTTTATAACTGCCCCTATGTATTCATCTTTGGCTGTTTGGAAGTGCCCAGTATTCTAATATTTAGGCACGGTGTTTTCATATGAAGATGAAGGTGAAAGAAAACAAGTGGGAGAAAACCCCCCCAAAAGACTGAATTTTGAAAGGTTAATTCCAAGTGCTTAGGGTGTAGTGCCCAAAATCATAGCATCTTTTTGACTATATCTGATATTATCCTTCTTTATAGTTGACAAATGTTAACATTAAAAAAATGAAAATGCCCTCTAGTTCTCTTCCCTTAATCTTAACACTGGATGACTGCTCCACTACATTAATACTTGCTCTGGCTGTTCTATTGACTCCCTTGATGATTTGATCCATAAATCGCTCCTCTCTGGAGCTGAACAAAAATTACATATTTATTTTTCTACTAGGAGTTTGTGTTCCTGAATTTTCAATGTGCTTTCCTGCTATACTGATACAATGGTTCTGGTTTGCTTGCTGTCTTACTTCTTGTATGCAAAACTTCTACAGTGGTGGGTCATCCTCTCATTTGGGGAAAATACTGACATTTTCAGAATGTACAGTAAAAATAGTTGAGCAGCCAATTTATAAATTTGTAATGGCTCTGTGACTCATTTTTTCAGATATGCTCAATGGACAGATCTTCTTAAAAAAAGGACATCTTTTCAAAATACTGTGCTTTTTTCAGTAAACAAAAGGAAGTACAAGGTTATGGCTCTATAATCTGTTATTAAATCAAACTAGTGCATCAACCCACACAGCGTAAGAGAGCACCACTGGGAGATGTCTACCACTGATCTCTCTGCCTTGGAAGGCTTAAGATTACATAAATGCATTCTCTTTCATTTAACCTACTCAAAGCCTGTCTTTTCAAATCAAAGCTCATGTTGGCCACTCCAAATTATCAAGACACAACTTATCTACAATAGACTTCTCCAAAAGATTACTGACAAATTATAAGCAATTTCAGCTGCCTGTAAATGTTTCCTGTGGATCATTTTGACTGACCTTGAGATCAACCTTAAGCAATCCGGGTATTTGTCTTTCATATATTTCCCTAGTGGATATGAATATCAGTTGTATTAAAAGTGATGGATGGTGGCAATTTCCTATTAATTGCTACAGAAAAAAATCCTAGCACTTCTGATGGGTAGCACTGACCACAGAGAAAGGGGAACTGTATTTCAGGTGAATATTTTCTCTGGCAAATTTAGTGTAAACAAGTCTTGAATGATGCCTTTGAATAGTTGTGAAAATGGGTCATTGGCAATTGTCCTAGAATTACAAACAGAGTAAGGGAACGCTGAAGTCACCTATTCAACAGAAGTAGCTGCCAGAAACAAGGAGGAAAATATGTTGCTCCTTTCTTTTTCCTCTTACAGTTTATCTTCATCTATTATAGTGAAGCTGAGTCAGTGATCTAGGAATATCAGGGTTAGTGATTATTCTAATTTCCAAATATCGGGAGATATATCATAATCTCAGGTATAACTATCTCTTATATTTTAATGGTCATATTTTTGCTACCTAATTGCATTTTCAAGCCATTTAAATAACTTTAAAAATGAAAATTCAGGAACAGGTGAAAATTCAGTATTTCCACTGAACAGTAAGAAAGCCCCACTGATATATAATTTCCACCAATGTTACTTGAGTAGTCTTTATTGAAAAAATTTATGTAAACAGTTGTCACCCAGTGCATGCATATTTCTTCACACACAAGAAGTGTTCTTACGTACTTACTAAAATGAAATTAGATGCTACTATACAGAAGAGTAAGATGTGTTTATTCTGGTATCAAGTTCTTTACCCTGTGCATTACTTACAATCTTCTGATGTGCATTTGTTATTTTGGGGATTTATAAGAGATAATGTTCTAAATCTGTCACAAATTAAAATGTGTATTTACAGAATTTTAAGAATTCGGCTATTAATAGCGGTTGTGAACTAAAGCGTAAGATAACTGTTTTTTAACGCTCCCATTTCCATTATAGCTTGAAAGCACAGTTTGAAATAAGGGGTTTTGTGGCCTGAAGGATTGGAAAGTAAGACAGCCTTAAGGAATGTGCTTCACGGTGATAGTCTCAGGACCAGAATTTTAAAATGTTTTGATGCTCAAAGATGCAGATAGGCACCTCATAGCATTTTCAAAAATGACTGGGTTCCTACTTTCTGTTAACTTGGTAGTAGCTGAGATCTGTGTCTTTTTTAAACTCAGCTGGGAATCTGCACTGTATCTCTAGCTATCCATTACTTTCAAGTAAATTGTGAGCAATGAAAACACATTTTCTTCTTCTTCTAAGTTTCTGGTTTATCCCTTTAAAGTCAGCTGCGTGTCTGAGAGTGACTTTGGATTCTTCTGTTCCCTCCATCACTAGTAATAAAGGTTTTGCAAGCCCAGATATGCCCTTAGGCCTACTTTCAGAGCAGAGCGAACACTTTCTACAGTGCCGCTCAAGAAATAAGAGAATCCCAATCATTTTGTTTTATCTGTGCTGTTCCTCCAAATAAAACTGGAAAAGTACATAAAAGCACATATCTCCTATTAAGATGGTGACATGCTTACTTAATAACTATTACTCAGAAACATACTTTAATATAAAAGAATAAAAATACCTGCTTAAAGCAATGTAATTCTTTTTATAAGACACATTTCCTCTCTATTTTTTATGTCAAGAAAAACCTTTGAGAGCAGTCTGTATTGGTAGATTTTAGGGTGCCACATTTCCACACAGTCACTGAAATGGTGCTGGAAATGCTTTCACCATTTATAATAAAGCTAGCACTGAACCTGTATTGTCTGGGTTTTAGATTCTCTCCATTAGCCCTCTAGCTCTTCCATTCTCCTAAACAGAAATTTTCAGGGATTGTTCTTTGCCACTGAGCATGGATATCTCTGGATTTCACAGGAATCCCAGAATTCTTTTCAGCACATTTGTTTCAGCACCTCCTTTTACAGTCCTTTCACAAACTGTAAATTTTAAGTGGGAATGAAAGGGCCAGGTGAGTGAACAGAAATAAATGCTTTACAAGAGGAAAAGACGCAGCTGGAATAGTGGGTGGGTAGCTGAGACAGTGTAATGTGGGAAAAACACTTGGTTATGAGTTGAGAGACATGGGTCGAGTCCAGATTTTGCTCAGGACACTTAGTATGTGTAGGGTTGGCCGTGCTTAGCTGACCTTAATTACATTATTTTTTCTGTGCAATCTAAATAAGGCTTTTAATAGTTTAGTTTCAAGTAATAAAGTGCCATTCATGTGTGTAATTTATTACTAAGTACATTAATATTTATAGACAGAGCTGAAATTCTTTAGCCAACATTAGAGAATTTTCTCAGTCAAGAAAATCATCTTTGGTCCAATTTATTTAGCAAGTGAGGAACTGTCTAATAGAAACCTTTTGCATGGTTGCTGTAGGTCAAGCTAAGCTGATAGAATAATAAAATGAGTCTGAGTTTTACTACATTTACTACATCTCTTTTATAAACCTTTTGGCTCCGATGTCTGGCATAATGCTTCAAAACAAATCCGTCAGAATGTAATTCTTGGAATCATAATATGCTTTCTAACTTAGAATTATCTTAACGTGCTGATCTTATAATTTAGTAGAGATAATTCACCCGTGCTATCTCTCCATGGAGGCTGGGATGAATTTAGCTGAATATTTTCTTTGTAAAGAGTGCAACTGTGATTTTTCCATACGACTAAGAAAGTCATGGTATGGAAATTTCCTTGCACTCTCCATGTCGGTTATAGGGAGCAGAATGGTCCTTATGGATATAATCATACTGGTGAGATAAGTCAGGACTGACTAAGCAAAGACACAGCATGAATGGACATTTGCTTCTATGCCTTTAATGTACCAGCAGACATAGTTGTGCATGTGCAGATTTTACCAGTTTGGGGAATAGAAGTGACCTCAAGTGCACACACAAAGATTTCTGTACATTAATAAGAGAGCTGGAGTTAAGTTTGGAGAAAAATGTCAGCTGTTTCTAAAATCTGAAAAACATTAGAGAAAGACAGCATGTGGTTGCAAATTTCTCTTGCCATTAAAATGATTATGACTTTGAGCACATTAAAACAGTATTTTATTTTATAGGTGATTCTGGAAGACCCTGAAGTTTGTTTTGTATAAACAGAGGATGAACAGAGTTCCAGTGTCTGACATTATCAAAGTAACATCTCATATTTCCCATTCACTTGCAATCTGTATATATAGATACCGCAATGTTCTTCTTCTTCCAGCTTGAGTCATTGCTGTGGCTATCAATTTAACAACGCTTATCATCAAAGATGTACTCTAAATCCCTGAGTCATAAATGCTACAAAATGATAAGAGTTTAAAAGTTATAACTGAAAGTCCAAATAACTCATAGTTAATGTGGATGACTTGATTGGTGCTGCCTGTTATAGGAAAGAGTCTTTCTGTGGATGAGCACTCATGGTTTCCAAATAATTGCTGGAAGTGTGTGTCACTGTAGGGAAAGATGGAAGCTTTCACACTGCAAAAGTGAGCCTCTTGTAACATCAGGTTTCTTCAGCTTCCTTTAAGTGTCTCAGTTGTCTGTGTGTTTGTCTAAACATCTAGACTAAAGAGAGCTGGCTCCACCTTACAGACAGACAGATCATGTGGCTGCAGAACTGAGAAGGCAAGAGAGAAAATAAACCAAATGGCCAAGAAATATAAACCGGAGCTGGTTAAACATTGAAAAAAAAGCACTATACAACATATTATTCCAAATGTTGCAAAATTCATATCTGATTTCAAATAAACACACACTATTTATCCAATTTATGAGCCAGCTAAAAAACTGCAAGCTGACATTCTCTCAAAAGATGTCTTCAAAGAGACACTAAGTCCATTATACCTGAAACACACCTCTTTCATGCTATAGCCATATTCCAGAACATTAAATTTCTTCTATCCCATTCTCCTCTTGTCCTCCCCTTTTACCATTATCTGACTAAGCACAGCCCTCAGTGCCTTAGGGTCCTGGCCTGGGGACTGACATTCCTATCACTTTGTTTATTCAAGCTAATCAAGTAGGATTCATTTGAGCCACAACATTTAGGAAGGCCAGACTGATTCTATTCAGTCTGTGGAGGAAGAAGGGGAGAGTTTCTTCTGAGCAGCCCTCCAGAGCATGGAAGAGCCTTCCACGTAGAGAGCACAGTCCATGGGAATACAGGTAATCTGTGAATCAGGGGATGGCTGCTTGAAGAGAACACCTATGCTTATGTGGGTGTTCGTGGGTGAAGACAGTGTGTCAGAGTGGTTGGGATTTATGAATATGACATGAGTATCACACCAAGTATGGGTGTGTGAGAAATTATTTAGTATTCAAGAGCTATCCAATCAACAGAACGGTGTGAAAATATGCAGAAGTGCACTTCTAAAATCTTACAACAAAGAATGCAATCCTTTCTCGTAAATAAAAGTCCATAGAGTTCCCAAATTCAGACACAATTCTTTTATTAAATTATCTGTGGCTTTCCTAGAAAGGACAATGGACAGGTATGGTGAGCAAATGGGATGAAGGGAATAGTAGCTGTGTTTGCCTGTTGCTCAGAAAATCACGACTGTGTGCTATGAAGATGGTGGAGCTGGAAATCACCAGGTCTGTGCTTTCATGCAGAGCTGCAAAGGAGAACGTGGGAGGCCGGCTGAGAGTATGAGAGCCAGGACTGCAGGGATTTTGTGTGGAGGGCACTGAGCAGAGTGAGTCAGAAGGTGGGAGATTACTGGAGAGAGATAGAAAGATAGAAACATTTTATTCTTCATGAGAATAAAACCGAAGGGAACTATTGCAAAGCAGGATGGAAAATGTACATTCATGCTATTAACAGAAAGGAAAGGAACTATAGGAAATATGAAGAGAAAGAAGATTCAACTAAAAGGTCATGTACAGTAGCAAGCTTTATATAAGTATTTCTTAGAAGGCACTTGATCTCAGTATGTTAAGCTAAGTAAAATTTTTTAAAGGTAATGAAAGGCAAGAAAAAGAAATGTGAGGAGAAAGACTGGCAGGCTAAGGGGACAGTGGCCATTGGCTACAGTTTGCCCAGGGCAGTGAAGTGCCCAGGGCTGGTCCCAGGTACGAAGTAGCATTTGCATTAGATGGTGAGTTGTGAGAAAACTCATCTAATCATTATTTTAGCCTTTGGCTGTTGTATTTAAGAACTGTCATGTCTTTTGAAATGTGTTTACAGCTTCTGACACACATTCTGTCATTGTTATAGGGCTTACAGTAATAAGGGTAATTCTGATCCAGGCCTTTGCTGCTAATGATAATGAATGACAGTACATGGGCACCCTATCCAAACATCTTAATAATGGTTTGTACTGGAAAGTGATTTATAATGACTTTGTGTAACATGGATTTATTCCATGGCACTATTACAGTTTTTTTATTATTATTATTTGAGTGAATTGTACTGATTCAGACATCAAGAAAACTTTGATTTCTGTACTCTTCACTGAGGCTCCACACTGTATCCCATTTTCCTTGAGTTCCCGTCATTATTTATCATTTCAGTAAATGGCACTGATCCAAAAGCCATTGATCAGAATCTTCAGGTAAATTTGCAGAGAGGCAGGGAAAAAAAAAGAAAGAAAACACAAAGCAAAATAAACCCACAGACTTTCTTTAAATAAACATATCAAACTGTTCCATTTTAAAGAAGACTGTGTGCTGCTTTTTATTTTAACATGGTTTTACATGGAGTACTGACAAATTTATTTGTCAAGTTATCAAATAATATTTAGGAAAACCCTAATGTTGCTTATTTAAGATAGGATCATTTTTCCATAGATCTCCCTGTCTGTCTTGCTTTCTTACATTCTTGCTCAGACTGATTGCTTATTGGCTACAATAATGGACACAACAATACTATATGCTTTTTATCCTGGCATAATATATCCTGACAAAGAAGATACTTAGGCTTCTGTTCTAGTAAAGTGTCTTCCTGTAATGTTCATGCACCTGCATGTAACATCACAGGCCAGCAGGCTGTATGATCCTTTAGAATTACAAGCTGAACTGCAGCACTTAAACTTTATTTGAAAAGCACTGAAATTGTTTTAAGTGAATACATAAAAGTAGAGGGAGGACAACTAATTAGTATATTGTTATTTTGACACATTTGGTTGCCATTTAGAAAATGCATTCATAATTTTCTGTTTGACGTGATCTCAGCATCCAGTAAAAAGCTGAGAATTTTTCATCCTACTGACAGGACTCCATTAATAAAACAACAATCTTTTGTGTGTAGTAATCTTTAATCTTATTTTGTCACACACTTCTCAGTAGCATTTCCACTCGTTTTACAGTATAATTTATGGCACTGAAACAACTCTCTGCCCTGAAAAAGGTCAGTCTGTCAAGGTTTACTTGTCTTTGAAGAAAAGTAATAGAGCATTATTTATGAAGCAAAGAATACGCTTCAATACTTTAATCAATCAGAAAGATACTTGCATTATTGTATCTTTGCCAAAAAAATACCATGAGCAAAGGATACATCAACCTTGCATTCTCTTTTATGTTGCAAAAAGCCTTTTACCTTTTATGTCTCCTTCTCCTTTTGTGTTTACTGCAGTATGAAAATAACAAGGCTGATGATGTCTGATATCTGGGAACAACTTGTAAATTACGAGAACAGGGATTGATATTATATGAAGATTAGAGAGTCACTGGACAGAATAACTAGCGCTATCCATTGTGCTCATCGCAATAAATTCATTTGATAAAATGTTGGGGTGTTGGGTCATGTAATTTAAAACAATATCTCTAGAGAGAAAATTGCAAAAGTTTAACGGATGTACCTCAAAGATGATAGGCATAAGGCATAACCACATTTGGTACCCATATGCTTTAGACATCATCATAAGCACAAATTAGAACATGCGATGTGGGGAAACAAATTGGTAGTTCATTAGAGAAAACAGTCACACTTGAAATTAAGTCTTTCACACAAGGATTTAATTTAGGTTTAGTAAGCCAGCTTTATGTGAATGAAATGCCAATACATTACTTAAACTGCTCTATTGATGTTTAACAAGTGTGTAATAAGATACATATTATCTATTAGTTGTTAGACACTGGCGAGTATTTTTTGCTTATTTGTCTATATCTAACGTGGAATATCTATTACAGCCAGGGTGACTTACTGCTTGCCTAAATTTGTAGTCTGCTTCCTTCCCAGGACCACCTTACCCACCTGTCACCTATGTCCATTAAGTACTTGGGTAATAGCTGAAGGCCCCTATGGTTTACTTTTACTACACTGTTAGCTTTACTCATAGAGCTCTGTTCTGGACATGGACATTACGTACCTCCTAAATCCCTGCTGCAGTCCAGACTAGGCTGATAGAAACCTGAACCCTGCCCAAATCCTCTAGAAAAGTCAAAGAACTTAGATGTCTATACTACAAGAAATTCATCTGATATCTTGGTGGGGGTGATCATGGAGTCCTCTTTTGCATACTTGTGTGTCTGAGCCCTAATAAAGGAAGCAAATGTCCTAAGCATTGAGACTGGATCCCAAGTAGATGGAAAATGTCTGTAATATCATTGTCATGATTTTCAAGTACTTCTAGTACTTCTGTATCCTAAGAAGACGATTAGGAGAAATATGCCCATGTAGACAGGTGGGCTAACATCTCTACTAACACACTTCTTGTCGGACACCTGTCCAGAAAGAAAGTTTCTGTACACTTGGTGAATATGTAGATTCCCAAGATAAGCAGATGGTCCTCTTACAGTCAGTGGAGAGACACGCATCTCATTTAAGTGAACTCTGTTTTCCTTTACGGGTTTTCTGGGGAACACAAGAATGGCAGAGTCTGCATGGGTCATCAAGTCCAGCCTCTCAACCCAGGTAACTATTCAATAGATATGTAACCCAGAAGGGTCCACTGAACACCTGCTCCATACATTTCATGCAACTGTCATGTGCAACAGGCAAACAGCAGAGAGATTTGGGCTTCACACTGATGTTGAAATCCTTGTATTAGTAGGTAATTTGTTAAATTGTTTCCTCAGATGATCACAGGGAATGGACTGCAAACCACTGAGCCACTGAGCAGGTCCAAACAGCAGAACTAGTTGTCTCTTCTTTACCTACCCCTGAGCAGATCCCATTAGTCTGATATGGGGAGAAAATTCCTTCTAAAGCCCAGTTTGACCATTGGCTTAACCTTCAACCCATGAGCAAAACAAAATCCTGAAATAGCTGGCAACTGAATGCTACTAAAAGCTTATGTGTATTTCCTCCAACTGTGAGCAGCCTCTGATGGGGGAAAGTAGAAATGCTCCCCTTGCTTTTTCCCCAAAGACAATCATGAATCAACCACAGAAAAATTCTGTTTTGAATGGAAGCCCTGAAGCATGACATCAATATATCCAATATATCCTAGATAAAATACAAACAAATGATAGTCTTTGTTATCTTTCAAAGGCCTGTCTCTATCCATGTATAGGCAATTTGGGAACACTAAATAGCCCTTCTAGGTTGAGGTGTATTGAGTTTTGGTGACATAGTACCTAATCAGATTAGATCTTTACATTTGATGGATCTAGCTGTCTTCTTCTGGTTGTGAAGAAAGATTTGCTTATTTTACTTTTGATAAAATAATTTTTAAGATTTAGCATACAGGATAAACTACTTTGCATGTTATGTCCTTGTAAGACATCTGATTGAAGATCTATATGCAAGGCTATTGTCCTGCAAAGATGGATGGCCATGAACTTAACATTCTGTTAAAATTGATAGTATATATAAGTTAATATACATTGTGTAACACAGGAAAAAGGGAACGGTAATAGTGATTGCCACATAAACAGCGGGGCTACACAGAGTGCGTTAAATCAAATGCTCCCATGATTATGACCAGATGATAGTTATGAAACATGAAAAAGGATCATATGAAGTGTACAGGTATTCAAGGCACTTTAATCAAGTGCCCCAAATATCAGTATACCTGAACTGAGATAATCTCTGTTAACGTTTATAGATCTTCAAAGCAAAAGAGTTTTATTTTGAAATACAGCTTATAAAATCAGAGCTGATATGAATGATGATGAATATTAGTAGCCAAAAAAAAAAAGAGAGTCAATAGGGAGTTAAAAATGTGACATATTTCCTGAGCATTCCTTCTCTCCACAGCATTAGCATGGAGAGACCAGAACAACAGTGACCAGCTCCCATAGCAGAGGTTCATATGAACTGGTGCGCAAATGGTTTTAAAATATTAGTCATGACCAAAAGGGACCTTTCAGATAGAGGTAAGCCTGTATTAAAATGGTTTGGTATAATGAGGGCTGGACTGCTCAGTGCTTTGCAAGAACAGTCCCTAAAGAGCAGTGTTAATGCACAGTGTTGCACCTCAAGTGGTAGTAGCACGGAGCTGAAGTGCCACAGACTGTTTCTGCACCAGCATTGAGTGACTGGGAACCAGTTGTTCTTTAGTCACAGTTCTGTATAATCCCTGTGTAAGCCAAAGCCTTCCTGAAACGAATGGAAAGCTTCCAGTAACTCAAATGGGCACTGGAAAAAATCCCTGGAATATGACACCTACCTTCCACATTCAAATTAAAATTTAAAAAACAAGAAGGGATTTACATTTTTTTAAAGACCATCTTAGGTTTGCCTTCATATTTGAACATGTCTTCCAATGTACAACTTCAATCTTGCAGAGCATGTCCTCACGAAGTATTACCAGGTTTTAATTTTCATTGACTATTTCCATTTCTTTCCCATTCCAAACTCCTTTCTCATTTTAAGACCTAGTCTGTAGATGTGGTTCAGATTAGGACTGTGTGTTAAACCATTTTCATTACAACTTTCATCCTTCCTGTCCACCTCTTTTTTATTATGTACTGAGGTGAATTTTTCTAAGTAAAACCAGACATTTCAAGAGGGGAAATTATTACCCTCTGCAAAGGTGTGTTAGATTTTTTCTTCAATTGTGCTTGCTGTTTAAGAAAAATATACCAAGAGAATATGACAAGGAAATAAAAGTGTGAATGACACAAGCAAGAGCTGCATTCTGAGTGATAAAGATAGTAACAAGAAAGGGTCTGTTGGTTTATACTGTTTCCCACTCTTGATACGATCATTGTCTCAAGAACAGATTCATATTCTGCATCATTTTCTGTTACCTTTATAGTCTTTGTTACGAGAATGAGGAATGAAAATTTTAATGCCTCATATATTCTGTGAATTACTGTAGGCGAGTATGCTGTACTACTTTGATCTTTCCTATATTCCGTGGTTTGATTGGGTCGTGATGTGAATGGAAAGCAGCACAAAACAAATCACTTTCTGAGAGAACAATTGCAATGCGAATAGGTGCAGAAAGAAAAGGTACCAGTTCAGCTCGTTTCATTATGCAATAGATTGGGTAGAAACAGAGTTCAAATATCTGCTTTTAGAGGTACTAAAGATTATCTCAATTTTTGGGTTAACCAACCTATCAATTCCTAGCAAAAATGTTGACTCGGTGCTCATAATCTGAATATAACTGTCTAGACTTAGATCCAGCATCACTTTATCAAAGTTCAGCAGCGTTAAACTGCAGAAGGAATGGGGAAATGAAGAGAGACATAAAGAATATCAAAAGATTAAAAAGAAAATAAAGCACTCGGAGAATTAAACGTGTCTTAACTGCCTTAAGCACTCTGTATCATGTGTGCAGTCATAACTGCAAATAACTGTTTGATTTAGCAAGAGGAAATATGGTGGGGTGAGGGGGAAAGCTGCAAAAAGGGGAGAGCGACTTTCCCAGGGGCAGACCCGTCCTCATGGGTGCACAGCCGCCTGTAGCACAAAGGGTTTTGCACTGCCACGAGTGGCACTGTCACTGCCACCCCCCTGCTCTGCGCTGCCTGGTTCACAGATGGACCAAAGACAGCACTCGTGATGGCTGACAGTGCTCCCGTGATGTGTAATAGTGTCTCCAGCAGACCTCATGGGCATCTGCCTTTCCCTTTCCTCCTTAAATGAATCCTTCTTCCAGTCAGCCCTCGCTATCGCAAGTGTTATATGGTTTTGGTATAGGCAAATGAGCCAGGCTGCACTGTGTTTCCTAAACTACATGGACAGTTTTTTGCAGTGGGGATGACCTCCCATAAAGCCTACTGTTTTCAGCTTGCTTGGAGCAATGGACAAAAGGAAGTGAAGGAAGAACACAAAAAATAATGAACAGCTGGCTGTTACTAACCATACTCATGATTAGAGTTAGCCGTTTTAAAATGGAGTGGAAATATAGATTATATAAAAAGCAAGTTTTTCCCTGGGTCTGAAGGCAGCAGACAGTTGTGCTAGGTTTTCAGATGTGGCACTTACATCTGTATGTCCATGTTCTACATGTGAAAAATATGGATTTGCAATAATAATTGCAGAATAAGTATGTCTGTGCTTGTATCTCCTGTCTCTGTGTACTCATTTCCCCATTCAGTGGAATTTACACAGCATATTTTAAAGATAAAAATTTTGCATCCATATTAAGAAAAACTATAATTTATGACGTACAAAAGCTAGGGCTCTGGAAAGACTTTAAAGAGTTCTTTAGATGTTCACTTCACTCCTTAGATTTTAGTATATAGCAATAGATCAGCACCATGACATAATTCAGAATATATCTCTGATAGCCTTGATATACAATCATTTTAAGAGGTTATCTTATAAGTATTCTCACAAACCAGGCTTGCTAATCTATAAGAAGGAGTACAATAAAATCTGTCTACTTCTCCATGAGCAGAGACAACGTTACCACACCTCCCGTGAAACCACAGTGTCATATTTGACTCATCTCTTCTCTTTTCATCCATGCACATCTACTTTAATAGTGAAGAGAAGCAGTGCTTCTGAGAACAGTGCTGTATCAGACACAAAAGAGATTACTTCTTGACAATGCTGAATGCATATAACAAATACCAGCTCTATGGTTCTCTATTTCAAGACTGAAAAGCAAATGTCTGTGTTAATGCAATGGATTGCAGACAGTGTAATATGCTACAACAAAGCCATGGTTGTAGAACACTTCTAAAACCTGTACTTTCTTTACCGTAACTGTTGCTAAAATCTTGGACAACTGGAAGTTCCTCCATTTTGTCTTGCCTATGATATAGTTTGCTGAATTTGGTATCTGCAATGGCTCTTCAACACAAACCAGGGGATATCTACCTAGTACTGAGTTAGCTACATATCTTTAAATATCCATGTTCCATTTCAAAAATTACTCTCTTGTTTCCTCATCCCACCTTTGAATGTTTGCCTTCTCATGCTTTTGTTCTGCAGCCTTCTCTTTCTTAATTACCATTAACGTTGCCTTTTCAATTTTTACGTTTGACTAATTTCTCTTTTGCTTGCAAAAACTCACAGAAGTTTACCTGAAAAAAAAAAGGCTTAGCAAACCTTTGGCTAAAACAGTTTTGGCATGATTAAAAATGGATTCATTTTTACTTCTCTATTTTGTTATGGCTGTATGATCCCAGGGAGATTTTAGCTTTTCACTTCACTTTTCCCATTTTGTTTCAGTGTTTCCATTTCAATTTCTGACCTAATGTTTTATTCTGAGTTTTTTCCTCTTTGTTTCATTCCAGCAGTGTATCCTCAATTTCCAGTTTTATTTTGACTTAGTGCTGGGATAATTCCAGTCATGCTGCCCTATGTTTGTTTTTGAGGTTTTTTTTGTTTTGTTTGTTTTTTATTCATATGAGTACACATCATTTTCCATTAGTTCAATGTAGCCACTTGAAGTCACACTTGAAGCCAGACATGTGGAAGGGCTTATTCATTTGTTTGTTTGAAGATGGCTGCAGCCCTGAAGCAGAGCAGACTGCATGCTTGGTGAAAGAAACATAGGCAACAGAAGCACTTGGTGAGAGTCTCTCAGCGTAGCAGGACAGCCAGATATTGTTCTTCCTTGACCCCAATTATATACCAGTGCTAGACTGGTATATTGTATTGTTTCTGAGGCTGAAATGATGCATTTCATTCACTTTCCCACTCCAAAACTTGCCTTTTCCCTCTCTCTTGCTAGATGAAAAGGGTGCAGTAAAGTAGCCCCCACCAAAAGCATTTGTTTATTCTGCTGCCCACTCAGGCAGCAACATCAGTACTTCGCTTTTCCAGCCACAGCTGTGAGTTATGTTAGTGTTTTTGAGAACCTGCAGTGTGAGCCTGGGCAGCAAGAGCCTTATTTTGTGGAATGGTTTACAGGTTAGCTCTCGTGGAAACTGGGCAGGTAGAGAGAACCTGGCAGGAATTTTTCAGACCAACACCAGGAAATGAAGGAAGGGTAAATCCAGCAAATGAAAATGAAAAGTATCAGTGGTACAACTGCCTGGGTACAGCAGATACTAGTGAGGAGGGAGAAAAGAAGTAGCAGAAGTCAAAAAGAGTTCAGTGATCCTCAGACAGTCCACAGAAAACTACCACTTTAAACCATCACAGCAGCAAACTATGGTCTAGGCTTTCTCAACATTAAACTGTCCTTGAGTATGCTTATTTTTAGAAAGGAGGTTGTTAGTCTGAGATCTCATACTGGAGAAAAAAACATCATGGTCTTTATCTCCAAAAGACAGTTTTTGGCGGGAAAGCTATTGAAGAAGCAAGTAGTAATCCCATGGTGTGTTTAACTTTACCACCAGCATTGCAGTTTTTCAACCCTGAACTGCTTCCACACTTGCTAGGGATGCTGGGAGCAGATGTATATTATATGTGAGTTCTGTAAAAGCAGTTAGTGAGGGCTGTGATATTGGAAGGAGCGGATATCAGATATGCTGAAACCCATGGAACATAATTCTAGAGAAAACATTGTAAAAAATTAGCTCAGGAGAAAACCAAAGAGGCATTGAGCAAATGATGGTGTCCAAAATGGACACCGTCAATTTTCTCCATGACTTAATATAAGCTAAGATAACTTAGTGGAACCTTTTCAGAACAAGCAAAAATCTTATTGCAAGCATCTTACAGAGAGCTGGCAGCGAGGGCCTCAGAAAGCAAAGGCATTTAGCCTCCAAATGTGCCTCCCAAGTGAAGCTGTCCCTTCAGATGCTCTGTCACTGTAGTCCAAGGTGGTCCTAGGCTCTCATATTTTGCTAGAAAGGTGGGATCAGATTTCTGTGAGGCCATGAGAAGCACACTATAACTTGGCCTGGATAATTTGGAAAGTGAAAGGGTATTCCTGATTCATAACATGCATGTAGGGTATGCTAGCATCATGGCAAGGCAATTAGTCCTTCCTCTAAAAATGCCATTTAAAAATGCCTAACCTTCCTGCCACACTGCTACTGCTATACTGTTTCCAGTACTGGAGATAAGCCATTCAGTACTAGATTTTGGATCTTAGCACTGCACAGAATTGCAGTGTAGGTACGATCTCAGTGTATTAAGAACATGAGAAAGGGGATGTTGGAAAACTAGCAAGAGGTGTGGTAGGAAACTGTGGAAGTTCAAAAAAGTTAGCAGCTCTCTTCTACAAATGGATCTGCTTCCATTAGGAAGGACCAAGGACCACCGACCCTATTCTCTTTGTCCTTTATACACTCAGCTTTCACTAAAACAATGATATGATGATGCTATTTCTGGGTGTCCTGTCAACCACTGTGAAAGGCTTGCATAGAGCAGAATGCTGCCTAATGGGCAAGAGAGGGGCTCCTTCCTTCTCCACCACCTACCACCTCCCTGTCCAGACTTCTGTGCATCTTTGTCTCACCTCTAGGGAACAATATTTTATATCTTCATGGAAAACAGACAAATTCTTGAACCCTCCTCACTTGCGGTGTGCAAATTCTTGCACATTCCTGCACTGCAGTGAAATTCCAAGACAAAATTGGCACTTGCCAGCTTCTTTGTTCTGAATTCAAAAACCCCCAAGAAATTTAATTCAGAGTTTTTCCATTTAGAGTGTCTTAACTCTGTTTTAATGCTGATAATTCAAGATGTTTGAACTCATCAAACATTTCAGTATCTGAAAAATAATTAGGAGGGGCACATTTTGGTTTCATCAGAAATTCCAAAATTCTGATTCTTTGCCTTTTTCAGGTTATGTCAAAATTAGCTTTGTGAGATGAATATTTCATTTTCATTTTTTGTACCTTATTTTTCCAGACATTCTGGAATCATTCATTTATCAAATGCAGTACAGTTATTGCATGTCACATTTTAAAATCATCACCTCATTTGCAAACCCTTTCTCACTTTACAAAGTATTTACTCATATAAGTAATATAGTGAAGTCAACAAAACTAACCTTGTAAGTGTTGTTTGAGATGAATCATGGTATCAGGCCTAATGATTTTATCTTAAACAACGTATCAGCCATGTTGGAACTGTAAGATTGTCTGAATTAGGCTACAGGCTCCTCAGGGCAGGAGACACTTCTTTGTCTGCATTTGCAGAGTGTGAACAGACAGTTGGTTCCTGATAAATAGTGCAATACGGTTACCTAGCTATAGAGTGCAGATATTTGCAAGAAGATGACGTGCAGGTTGTCTGTAGAGAAATGCTCAGAAAACACATCTTAAGAAATGAAAGATGGAGAACAAGAGAAACAATTGTTTTACTTCATAAAATCCTGGGGTTGCAAGTTCAAGGATGGGCATTGTCAGATTAATTCCATTTACTTAGCATGGCATTAAAGTGAACTGTGAAGGTTTCTAGGGATTAATAGTAAAGAAAAGGAAATCTTTCTTTTTTTAATAAAAAGAGATAAAAAGTTTTCAGGCTTGTACCATTTGCTTTTGCTAGAGATAAGAATTCTGCTTTACCGGCTGTCTGTGATCAAGATGATGTGACCTTTACCGGATTAATATCTCTTTCTTTTCCTAACTAATTTACTCTAATAGCAAAAGAAGATGTTTTGGGGTATAAAAAACACTCTGGGGGACTGCAATTGCTCATAAGAGAGAGGGTAAAGTCATTATGGCAGGATATATAGAGGTGTTAAAATCTTACATACAAATTCATAATCGTGGTATAAGGAAGGCTTTTTTCGGTGAAATAGTCTTCATTTTATTAGTTCTTTGCTAAAAAATGCAATACATTGCTATAAAATTTAAACAGAAACACATGTCAGATACACGAAATCCAGTTCATAAATATATGAATGATAGCTGCCCAAATCATCTGCCTACCCATCATGTTCCAGGAAAGGATTCAACCTGAGAGAAAATAAGATTTTAGATGCTCCTCTCTTTCAGGATTTCCACTGAGGACAGCAACTAAACTCCTGCTGGAAGTGAAAGATGCTCTCCTGGTACAGAACAGTCTATTTATCCCAGTAGTGCTACTTTCTCATCTAGCTTCACTCACATTTTGACTTTATGGACCTCTCTGTTTAAAAATTATCACTATTCTTATCTCTGTAACCATATTCCTGAGAAACTTTCTTCTCAGGAGGTTCTACTTTTCTTCTGCATACACCTATCTAAGATGTCATGAGTCTGGAATTAAGTTAGATTTATGTTTTATTTTATCTTGCCGATTTTTGTATTTTAAAGGTTTGCTATTTTTCCTATCTCAGAATCCTTAGAGACATAAAGGATCTGATCTGGATGGATTTCATCCATCTGACTGTCATCTGTGTTTCTCCTCAGACATTAAAATCAACACAGTTTCTTCTGATAAAATCAGAATTAGACAGTTTCTACATGTCTGTTCCTCTCAAAAAAGGATAGAGACCAAAGAGTAGCCTATAGAAATGTGGTAAAAGGGAGATATGCAGTCCCTACCAATGTGTAAGAAGGGAAAATGGCTATCTTAATTAGGTTATAATCAAAACTTGCCAGAACCATGTCAGGCATGAGCATAAATATTCAACACAGCTGGCCAGTACATCAGTAGAAGATAACTCATACTAAGTATTGCCACATCCACAACTTCCCACTCTGCTTTGACCATGGCAGAAATTTACCCTCTAACATTGGAGAACCTGCTTTTTTGCAGAGACAAGGAGAAAATGGGTTTCTACAAGAAAGTGGGTGAGAGAATATGCAACTCAGCATTTTCATAGATTTATTCATAGATTCCTAGCATGTGAGGCTGGAAGGGATTACTAAATAGTCTAGTCTGACCTTTTGTAAATCACAGGTCATTAAGTCTCATTCAGCTTTCTTTGTATCAAGCCCAACAGCTGTTTATTTTGCTAAACTTATCTTGTTCTCAAGTATGAGGTGTTTATTTGAAGACATGTAGAGACAGAGAAGCTACCATTTCTCTTAGTATTTTGTTCTAATGATTGTGATGTTCTTTAAGAAACATTTGTGCCTAATTTCTAATTGGAATTTTGATTTATGCTTCCAGCCATTTTGTTCTTGTTATGTCTTTCTCTGTTAAATTAAATAAGCTGTTAGTACTTACTGTTTTCTCCCCAGTATGTAGGGTCTATAATCAAGATCTTTGAACTCTCTCTGATAAGCTGAGTAAATAAGACTCTGTAAATGTCTCAGTTGGAGTTCTTTTTCTCAGGACCTAGAATATTTGTGTATTCCAATTTTCCCTCTCTGACCTCTGACACTTTTTGAAGTGTGGAATTCAGGATCAGTTTCCTATTATCCTCATGAGAGGTGTATAACAAGCTCTGACGTGACTACTTCTAATTACTTCTACCATTATTTATCCAAGAATCATATGCAGTATTTTCTACCACTATAGCACCTACAAGCTCATACTCAAACACATCCACTACGCTTGCACAGCTTTACAATATACACTTGCCCTCTGGTTCTCCCTCCAACCTTTATATTAATATACTCTACTTCCTTGTCTCTGGATGTATAACATTGCACTTAACTATATTAAAAACATATTTTGTTTGAAAAGATGGCCTTCATTCAATATGTCTGTGTGCCCAAGTTTCCACCCACGCAACAGGTTCTAAGAGCAAGAGCAAAATGACAGTAGTTATAAATAAAGCTACAGAAGATCATACATCATGATATTTATTGCAAGCATGCAATAAATATTATCAGCGTGGCGACAAAACAAAAGAATGGATTAAAGAATTCATACATTGTACTCTTACAGAAAAATACACAGCCCCAAGTCAGAACAAATAGAAAAGCAGCATCCGAATGAACCTGCAAATACATGCAGATGACTGGGGCTTTGGTTAGAGTTTACCTGCATCAGGCAGTGAAGTTTCGTCTTTGACAAAGTTCAAGCCTCAAAAGAAGGCAGCTGTGTATTGCACTGTGCTATGCAGCTGCAATGTGCCTGGGATGCGCGCTGCAACCAGGAACTAGAAAATACTCCCAGATCCTCAATTTTAGACATTAATAATGTTTTCCAAAGACCCAGAAGAGGTATGCTGGCTTTCTGTTTCTGTGATTGCTCCTTCTACAAGTACTCCTTTAATGAGTGTTTCACAGGTATTTGCCAAAGTTAAAACTTTATGGTACAAATAGACCGGTTTGCTGTTCAACATCATTTCTAGCTGTGCTTGTTGGTTTGAGAAACATCCAGATCAGGTCATATTTATATCATTTTTGAATCAGCTTTCCATCTAATATGCATGAGGCAGCTAATTTTTGAGTAGCTTTAGAATTATTGTCCTGTACTTTGCTAATGGTAAGAAACATTAGAAGTGAGAAAAAAGAAAGTCAGTCCTCAGACATGATACCACACCTGCCACTTTCCCATCAAGTTATCTAAAAGAGAGAGAATTTCAGGAACACAACAAATAACTCCTCAATTTTGTGCAATTTTAGATGCTGTATTCGAAAGCTGTTATTCAGATGTCCCACGTGAGGGACACATCCTCCATCTTCCACTTGTCACATCACTAAGGTTTCCCTTTCTGAGTCTTTCTTATTTTTTTCATTCATCTCTTGGCAATATGATTTATATCATGCTTTCCTCCCCATGAGACTCTCTGTTGTCATCTGCTCTGTCTTTTCCTCTAAAGCAGTCCTTTTCATTCGGTCTTTGCTTTTTTCACCTTACTCTCCTATGCCTGAAATAGCTTTTTTTCTTTTTTTTCTTTCTATCATCATATTTAACTTGTAAATGCCAAAGGATAAAGAATGTTTCCCTATATCTATTGCATAGAAATGATAATTCTTGAAAGACTGTAAGCAGATTCTACAACATGTGATTTTCACCACCTTCCTATTTTTTAAAAAATCCCATTTTTTAGTGTTATGTTTTTAATATTACTTCTTTCCCTATCAGTTCAGCAATTGAGAAAATTGAATGTTTTATAGATATGAGAAGCTTTTAAAATGTCAATTGAACCTTCTTTTACATGAAATTACCCAATGTTTCTTTGTGCCTTGAGCAGTCAAAACAGATCATGCAGCTGAATTCTGAAAATTTGAAAGATGAGAAGATAAGAACGTTGTCTTTTACAAGTGTGCTTGGAAGCATGGGATCTCAGTAGGTTTTGAGGTGATAAAAAGAGGAACTATGTTCCAAAGACAGTGATGGTTTAGGAAAATAGCATGTTTGTAAAACTACATGCGCTAATGTCAACCGGGAGGCCTGTAAAAAGTGAACTGAGCCAGACAGTGAGAGTGACCACAGCTACCACACTTTTCACTGTATGAGGTTTCCTCCAGTCCGGATCGTCCTCCTTTGCTTTCCTTGATGGCACGGCCGGTGAAGTCAAACCGATTTTGGTGCTGAGCTCCATTGCAATGATGGCTGAGCAGCACCCACACTGCTAACCTGCAGCATCGGCTCCCCGTGCTCTCGCTTCACACGGGCTTCTGGAAAGTGCAGTGTGCTTTGCTAAGAGCCACAGGAGATCATACCAATCACTGTTTCAGAGAGAAGCCTGGTAGTTTGTTGGGTGCAACAAGATGTTAGTAGATTATGCAGATTTTCAAATGTGTTGGTACTGTAATAATGATATTGTTCTAGAAGTATTCAGAATTTGGGATAAGGCCTTGAGATGCAACTGGCATCAGCTCTCATACACACATTGTGGGGACCTAAATATACATGATATGGGCACAAAGTGAGCTTTAAATAATGAAAAAGCCACTATAACTCAGTGTTGTGTTGAAGTGGAAGAAAGGCTGTTAAATCTTGTCCTGGTACCTTTATTCCCAGCTTGCCTACTGCTAAAGTTTACCCAGTGAGGTGACTCTCTTAGAGCCCTTTGTATATTGTAATAAACTGTTTCTGCCTTTATCTGACTGCCAGAGCTCAGATAGGAATGAGAGTGCCCAATAAATGCGTCAGCCTTTGAATGCGCTGTCAACCTTCGCTTCATTCTGCAGACATTCATGATTTTTTTTGTTTCATTGTAGCTACTGCATGTGGGATCAACCAGGTTTTGTGTTTTCCCCAGAAATCACTCCAGGACTGTTGTTTTGTTTCATTTTGCTGTTGTTAGAAACAGCAGCCATAATGTATGTCTTTGTGCTACTATTTTGGTATATTCATTTTTCCGTATTTTTAAATGTACCACCCATCTAACTCGATTACCTTTTAATTCAGGAAATTCTACTGCAGCTCAAAGAAGAGAAAAATTATCATCACACAGTCAGAAAAGCATGCCTTTTTATTAAAAGAAAACAAATAAACAACTGGCCTGTATCAAATGTAATCATCTATACTACCAAAAATCAAAATAACTATATTTGAATTTTTAAAGGAGCTTCTAATTCTGCATAAAAATGCTTTAAGGTAATTTTAATAAATATTTTGCCAGTGTGGGTAGGTATAACTCTGCTTGTCAGCACATCTGTATTTTTCTCTCATCTAATAAACTAGCTAGGACAGTGCAGCAAAGGAACATTATAATATTAACAATGTTGCTGGAAAGCTCTGTGCTTTAGAATGAATTAACTTTCACTGCACTGCAGAACATACAAAGTGAAATTGGCTCAGCTCAGAATAGCAAGTTTAACCCCTTAGGACCTGCTAAGCTCTACTTATATCTTGACAACAGTTTTTGAGCAGCCCTGGCATGGAAATTGTGGAAGTAGCTGATACATTTGGCAAATCTGAAAAAGAACATGCCTAGGAAAAATCTGAGAAAACAATTTTATTTTATGCAACAGAAAAATGTTGCAACTTTGCATTCCAGGGAACGTGCCAAGACACAGCAGCCAGGTTCCAGAAATGCCAGGGGGTTAACATTGTGGTAGTCAAACAGAGACATATAACATTATCTAACTATTCATTAGCAACTCCAGAAAGAGCAATTATCTTCTGGGCTTGCACCAAGAGTTTGATTTAACTGCTCTTAAAAAGTCATCAGCTAAATGACTGAAGAACAATTCAGTGAAAACCTGAGAGCTGATCAGGACTTTAACTTTTTGGCACTGGCCCATGAAGAAAGATGCCTTGGAGAAGATTTCATCATCCCACTGACTTCCATGGGATCTCCTTACATACATTTTCTCTAGGGGGTGGGAGCTAATGTGGTCAGTACTCTCCTTCAGTCCTCACCCTTGAGAATACTGCTGGGGCAGCTGCTTTTGTGATGTGGCCAGAAAAACATGAACTGGGACCACCTAGTGTCTTTTGCACAGGTCATAAAACAGATGATAATTTTTTATTACTACCATTCTGGACTACAGTCAAGCTAGAGACCTCACAGAGAAACATTCTGCCTTCCATATTAATGTCTATTTTTTTAAACAAAAATAATAATAAAAAATATCATGTCACTAAAACAAAATAGAGTTTTAGTGAAAGTATTATTTTGCTATCTATACAATGGAATGAATTTACTGAGTTTTGGGGGTTGGAGAAGCTGAGGGGTTATTATTTTACATGATATCTGTTTTACACATTTCCCACTCAAAAATTGCTGCATCAAATCCCCAGACTAAGATTCCTCCGACAGGTTAATTTTCTTCTTTATACTTCACGCTACCAATTTCCTCCACTTTTAAACAATCCCTATTCATTTCAATTGCCATGGGAAATCTGGAGAGGGTGATATGTCTAACACTGCTGAGTTGCTGCTCCTCCCTAAGGTTTTTTCTACTGTGTTTTTGTGGATTTCAAATCTGTGGCTTCTGTATTTTCAAATACTTGTAGCAGAGTAAATATATTCTAATGTGATGCTTTTTACTTGGTCCATTTTCTGATGTTAAATGTTATTCACTCAAGTAAATTAAAGCAGCCAAATATATATATGGAGAGGCAGAACAGAAACTCACTTGGTGAAGTGAGTTGCAAAGAATCTCTAGTGCTTAAAGTGCTGAAGAATGAGGACAGGCAAGTGAATTCCAACCTTTATCCATCTTTGCTAAAAGCCCTGGCTGGACATTTTCTAACGTATTTTTTCTTAGCCTGCTCACGACCTCACTGTCTTCAACAAAACCCAACCGTTCTAATGCTCCATTGATTTACAGCGCCAAAATTTCTACCTCACACATCCAAACAAAACAAACTCTTGAGTCTGATTTCCTACCATGGGCCTAATTAAGGGACTACTAATTCTTTTATTGCTTTCAATAAAGCTTTTGATCTCCTCTTTGCTGGCCGTTTCTATCTCATCTTCTCACGTTAAACCCCTACTTTGCTAAAATGACTCCTTGGAGAACTTATCTGATAAATTTAAACACAAGTTTTGAGAGATATGTACTCCATTATTTAAACAGATCTACTTGCAACTCTACTCTATTCCTTGTCATACACAAATGGTCTGCTCCAAAACTAGTAAAGCTGTTTTTTGGATGAGGTCCATTTTATCAGTAGACACATTCTGTTTTTAACAGCTTTTGAGTCATATCTATCATATGAATATATATCCACATATACATACAATCAACAATGCACAAGGCAGCCTAATATATAAAAATAAGAACAAATGTGTCCTTTAAAATGACTACATTCCATACCTTGTCCAAAAATCCTATCTGATCCATAAAAGTCTATCCTACCCAGTTTTCCCTTCCTCATGCTTTTTTATTCTCTTCTCTACTCACTTCATTTACTCTCCCTGCTTTTCTAAATGCTAGGTAAGAAAAAATGAATTTTCTCTGAGAGTAGTAAAAATTCTCCTTTATGAATACATCAGTGTGTCCTCAAGAACAGTCCTTTACTTATTTCAGTCATGGATAACAAGGTACTGGTAGTATCTACTGCCCTCAGAACATGTTAGGTTCTGTATTTCTCTTCTCAGAGGAGATTTCTTAAACAGAAATGAAGTTCTCAAGAAAATACTGAGAGACTGTATTTTCTCAGGAAAACGCTTTGAGATGGAAGAATGATTGGTCTTCATATCTGAAACTGAACAGTTACTGATCTTCCATCTGAAAGCTGATGCGAGAATTATTTCAACACTGTATCTTATCTTTATTGCAACATTATTACAGAAAGTCCCTAATATAGTGAAATTTTAAAAGGGCTGGACAAAAATACTATCTATTGTCACTATGGTCGCCACAACAAATATTCACTACTGGAATGAAGTTCACAAGAATAAAAGAATTAAGAGGAATGGAAAAGCTTACTGCTTGCATTAGGATAGGGGTTGAACAATTCAACGAATGATGAAGCAGCCTGGATCAGCTCTGATCTTCCTGTTGGGTGGCTGTGTGATCTTAGTCCTGATTCTGCAAAGATATACGCATAGACTTCAGTGTAGCTCCTTACAATACAGCAATATGTTTTACAAGATTAAGTTTGCTTTTTGAGGCATAATCTGTGTAACTCACTTAGGAGGAGCTACAGATGATTTATGTAAGTGTATGTGAAATTGGAATTCAGCTCATTACCATATTTTTGTTAATGAACCTGGAGACTATGTTGTCCTGTAGTCACATACAAACAATGTGATTATATACAATGATATAATGGTTAATAATAATTGATCTAACTTTTTATCTCATCATCTCAGTAGCCTCAACTTCATAATATTTGTTTGTTTTTTTTTCCTGAAACCCTTTAATTATCTTACAATAAGAAAAGAAAGCCTGCTTTATTTTGTAAGCAACTCACCTACTTTTAATAATGAATTAAACTCTAAAGTAATTGTAATTTGTCATCTTTTTGTCATAATCTCATTGCCATAATATCAGCACTGGTGGTGTTTTCAGCTTTCTTCCCATCTTTTCTTAATTCTTCTCTTCTTCAGTTCTCTGTCTCTTAGCTTAAACCTTTTTAACACTAGGAAACTCAAAAGTGCCAGTGAACAACAGACTTGAATCAGTCATAGGGTCAGTATTATATTTACCAGCTATTACAACAGCTGCTCTAAACACATAATACCTTCAAAAACTAACCCCCACCAATGAAGACTTAATTAATACACCAGAATGTAGTCAATTAGATGACAGATGAGAGGATTATCCTGTTTCTTATCAGACACCTGTCAGTAACTACTATCTATGATCCTTAGTGACTTTCTGATCTATATGTTCCATCTCAGAAATATTTCTTACTCTGGTGTCTTAGCTGTTGTAGTAAATCTTCTTCTTATGTTTTGTTGTTTTCACATTGCTGGCAACTGGCTGGACATACAATTATCAGTCACTTTTACATATCTTCAAAAACCAAAAATCAAGTGTCATTCTTTGTTCCTTCTTTAAGACTGACTTTGCGGAGGAGTATAAAATATTTCCTTTGTGGAAGTATAAGTACATCAGTAGAAGTCAATCTTTACTTGTTCCAGCAGATCTATTTCAGCCTTAGACAAAGAACTATCGGGAAATCCATGTGGTTGGAGAGGTACTTTTACACCATATTTCCTCTATACATCACAGCTTTTTATCTTCTTTGGCATCCTCTATATCTGTTCAGCGTAGACCATCTCAGGTGGTTACTATTCTTAGTATTCAGGTGGCTCTGTGGATCACACTGTGCCCTAATATTATATGTGGCATAACAATACGATACATAACACCTGCATAACAATATACAGAGACTATTGCTATATCCTGTAATTTCATTTATAAATTCCAATCTCTTTTACACTCAAGTCTCCCCATTTTTGTTTTGTTTTGTTTTTAGCCATCTATCTGAAACTATTCCTCAAAAAAAATCACTGTCAGAATATGAAAAAAAGGAAAAAAATATTCCAACCTTTTCTAGCCTCAAGAAAATATTTCATTCAAGAGTCAGAAAAGGGATAGAAATTGTTAGTTAAACCTAACCAGGTGTGCATCTGAATCTAGAAGCAAGACTTTTAACAAAATTTCTGCATGCTAATGTTTATTTTGCTATATGTCATCTTTCTTTTCTTGAATGTGTGCAAAAATTGGGGGAGGAGAAATATTGGGAAAAATGCCCAAGGGATATGACCACTTGAAGAACAATAAACTTTTCAGTCTGACTTCTTCCCCTAAGGATGCAATGGCATCTGAGGGCTTCTTGCTTGTAGATTTTGATGGCAATCTACATTTTCATGAACTGTCAGACATGATTGCCAAAGGTGATGATATTATGGCAATGAGATTATGACAAAAAGATTTGATTCTGTGTTAGAAACCTTCACATGCATTGTCAGAAAATGTGATGAATTTTAAACTCTAAGCAATGAGAACAGACATAAAATTTCTAACCTAAAAATTACATTGTGTGACATTATTTATTTATTTTGTATCACCATAAAACATCTCAGAAAAATAAACTGGAGTGAGCAGATAGCACATTAATTGGTAGGAATTTTAAATTGTAAGTCTGTTCTCTACCTTGCAGAGCCACTCTGTAAATATTGCCTTTTAAAATGGCTACCTCAGATGCTTGGAGCTTGGAACATCTCCTTCCAGTAATGTCTATCAAAGCAAATAATAAGCAGAGCTCTTGCTGTGCCACTTTTTCCATTATACTTGTCAATGAAGAAGCAGAATAAAATTCTCAAGATGTGAGAAAAATGGAACATATTTAGTTAGAGGGATCTTGGATTCACTTATAAAGTATGAATTTTCTTTGAAAATGTTAAATTGTTTGAGAGACAGGAACTGAGAATAACAGCTTTTATTTTCTAAACACCAATTACGTATGAGTGAAAAATATGTACTGTGTAGCTCAAAGAATAGGCTTAATTTTTTGAAAGATCGCACAGATAAGCACTTCAAGGAAAGGTACAGATGGCTGCAGGTACATTCTGAAAACTCATGGATCTTATAAAAAGGCCAGATCCTTTGATGGCAGTATCTGCTCCTTTATGTACCCATCTATCTTTATTTTGGTTTAGAGTTTTCCAGGCATAATTAACTGCAGTTGCACACAATTGCAACAGCAAAGGCATCCATTAAAGCTATCGTAGTGTCTGTATAATAAAATAGAAGTTGTGTTCTCTCAAACTGAATAAGAGGTTTTAAAAGATTCACAAATATTCCTGTTGTATTTTGAGGAAATCTTTTTAATGGGTGTCTGATCTGCAGCAACATATTATACTGGTTGGTGTGAAAGTATTTTGTTATGGTTTCTTGGTTCCCAATTCTTCTGGCAGAAAACCTATGCCGGATTTCTGATCTTAGCTATGCTGGCAGATACTCCTGCCTAGCTTGTTAAATCAACTTCTGAATAACAGCTGATTTCACATTTTAAGCATCAACATGTAACCATGTAGCTGAAATCAGAATCAAGTGTCTTCAATCGAAAATGTTAAAAATAAGAAAAAGCAGTCCTCCCCCCACCTCCAGCTTTCTGGCTGCCTGCCATTTTGTAAAGATATTTCTGTCTCTACAGCTCAGGCCTTTTTTTAATCTAATGCCTCCTTGTGCAAATGCTTCTTCTCGTGTGTCTTTCTCTTTGCTGCGGGCATAGTGCACCTGTTTGAAAGAAGCACATTATTATTATTATTTTTTTACAATCTCCCAACTGCTAATCCTGTTGGCAGGAATCTGTCTTCAACAGCTGAGAAAGCAGAAAAGCTAAAGCCCTTTTGCTACTTAGAGAGCTACCTTCAAGTTGGTGAAGAGCTCTGTGATGTTACTGGAACTTGCTTCCCTGAGATTCAGCTTTTAGGCTGAATGTGGTAGTGAAGCTTCCCACTTGTGTAATGAGAGCAATGTGTTTCTGCGGGACACTCAGTCAAGGGCAGGGATAACCTGTTCCTGACCTGCTGCTTAGTTCTTCAATATTGTCAGCACTCCTTATAAAAATATGGGATTTATTCCATATTGCAGAATTTGATATAGCCACTTTTCTTTTACAGAGCTCAAACCCATCTGGCATTTGCTTCCTGCTGATACCTCCACACTAGGAATCTCTTCAGAAAAGTGACCAAGATTCAAAGAGAAATACGTAACGTGTTCTTTGCTCACATGCCTAAGCCTTGTTTTCTAAATCAGAAGCACCAAGAATACTCTGGTGAAGATCAGGAAATCCGAATTCCAGTTCAGCCTGGATGCTGAAGAATTTCCTATTCTGGCTGCCACAAAAATGAGTCACACCTTCATGTGGCAAGCCTGATAGCAGTACCGCTCCCTGAATTTGTCTGTATCCCTCTGCAATACAGAGGTCCAAATGCAGCCCTTCTGCCTTCTGTGCCACCAGAAGTAAAGTTGGTGAAATCCGGGAGCAGTGACAATTGCGCAGACGACGTATGAGGCAGAACAGAGTCCTGCTGATGGTCCCACAGCTCTCCTGCTTCTGAAAGGCTGTCAGGTGGGAAAAGTAGTAAAAACCTATTCCAGTCGATAAAGAAGATGTGGTTTCAAACACACACAGGAAACAGTTCTTTTTGAATAAGAAAGTACAATTTTATCTGGTCACTTTCAGCATATGCTTGCACTCTAGACAAAGGCAAGTTAGATGATAATTACACTGTTCTGGCAATGAGTTCATGAGAGAGAGGGAAAACAAAAAGTAGATTTTTTTTTTTTTTTTTTTTTTGCTGAAACAATGCAATTTGCTTTCCCTTTCCTCCTATTTTATGGCTGTCCTTTTGTTCTTGTCCCTCTCCATTCTTCATATTAGATTCCTACATTAGTCATATGCTTTTCAGTGTGCCTTATTGTATTGTAGCCCAGCCAAAATGAATTTTAGGATGCTGCCCCCACAAAAGATTTACAGAGCTGCTCTGTGAGAGATGGCTGCTTCCAGATGTGAGTATAATGCTAGTATAGCCATCTCTATGTTTTAAATTTTTACAAACATGTGGTTTCCATTTTGGTAAATTCTACATGTCAGTCAGTTCAAAAGACGTGATACATTTTATATTACTGTTCTTCAATAAAAGGCATTGTCCTGGCATATATCCAGCCCAAGGGCAAGAGAAAGTGTTCTGACTATGTTGGGATTTGTTCAGCTCTTCTTCTTAAACCTACAACACACCAATGAGCTTTATACACATGCTAAAATCAAGGTTAGTCACAGCACGATCTTTAGTCAGTGAACACTCTGAATACACAAAAATGAGGGGCAAGACAAAAATCTTCAAGTATGTAGAGAAAAGGAAGAATATGCTTTACTGGTCCATGGTAAAGAGGACATGCTTCAAGAAAGATTCAGATTAGACACTAGCAAAGGTAATGATGCATTGGAATTACTTGCAGCTGGTAAGCCTCCATCACTGGAGGTTTTTATGAAAAAGCTAAAGGAACAGGGGTGACACAGAGCTGATGCTGCTTTGGAAGAGGAGGATGAGCTAGGTAATGTCACAAGTTCTGTTTGGTCATAGATGGCAGAGAAAAAAGGATTATCCCCTGTATATTGCCTCAACGCGCAGATAGAAGCCTATTACACAAAGTACCCCTGCAACAGTCAGAAGGCGTGGGGAAGCAGAGAGGTCATTTGGTATAAACATCCCTTAATGTACCATCTTTGGTCGCTATAGAAACTGAACATATTATTATGCACTTATATTTTTATGATGTGTAAGGTGAAGAAAGATAATGCTTGTAAATACTTTTCAAATGTGGACAAATGCCATTTCAGAGAGAAGAGCCACTCAACTTTGCAATATATTTCCTTCTCAGAAAATGAGATGGCAGAAGGAGACAGAAACCCCTGGAATACTCTTGGTTTGAAAGGTGACTGTTCTTCACAAAATCTGAAATATTTACGGTGGAAGGGAGAAAGGTGTAGTTAGGATGAACATGTAACCAAGAAACATAGTCATGGGAAGAGGCAACAATCAAGGCAACGATTTTGTTGTAAAGGTCAGCAACTATCTTTGGCGACTGGCATGCATTTTGGATTATCTAAGTAATAGTGATCCAGCTTTATAATGCAGAATTTGGCCTGATATAGGATGCTGGTGGACGTGAGGTAGCTATTCCAAATACAGCAGCATGGGTAGATGCTCTGGTGAACCTGCAACTTGAAACATTTTTAAGTATTTTCAAGAGTCAGTGTTGGGTGCGGGGGGTGGGCCCCCTCTAGTAGACCCAATTCAGGACCCTTCTTGCAAGGAAAAGGTAGCAGAGAAGAATTTCACAGCCCTAGGCAATTATATGAAGGTTCCCAAACACACTGTGCAATCACTACATATGTACAATACATGTTATATCTTATTATCCACAGTAGCACTCATCCATTCACTCATCGCGCATTAAGAGAATTAATTAGTTAAAATGTGGGATGACATGAGTAGAAAGGCATATGATAGAAAGGAACATATTACTGGGTGGTTGAGCATCGCTAGATTTAGAGGTAAAAGAAACATTCTTCTAAAGACTTATTGAATCCTAGAATTGTGATGTATCCATGATAGTCAGCTGGCCAAATACACAATAAAGTCTGCAGCTGGACTCCTGCATGGACATTTGTTATACGCATTGAGGAGAGTAGTAAAATGACTTCAAAAAGTGCATTTTGACACAACTAGAACTAAACAATGAGGCAATGTTTTGTGATTTATATTTAGCCATGGTATTGTTGACATTGTTTCAAACTTTTCTTTTTTTCGTATTTCCATCACTTAAGACAGAGAGTTAATTATTTTCAGTTCCACTCTCTGAATATATAAGTTATTTCTTCTTGCAGCATTTTCTCTTTTTCTTCTGATTGTATTATTATGTCCTGTATGGGTCAAATCATCTGGGATATGCTCCTGAAGTTTAAGAATGCACAACATGTTCAGATGACAACCACAGAAAAACCTAGGATGCTAGTAGTAGAAGTTTGGCCTGGTATTTTGACTCTTCATCAAAAAAACAAAATGAAATCAGAGTATGTGCTTCATTTTTATGCTATGAAAAAGGAGATTTATGCATTTATATTTTCAGACAAAAGGAAGTTACATTTTAAATGAAGGCAGACACTTTCCAAGAAAAAACAAATCTGTTTAATCAAGAATTTAACTTTCTGTCAAAGAAAATGTGGAGTAAAAAATTTTCAGCCAGCTCACTTCTGTTTCCTGTACATTCTCGTGGGATTAAACTTCTTATCCCAAATGGAAGAAAGAGAGATAAAATCCCCAAATCATACATTTCAACTTCCTATCATGTGTCAGTCAATTTTTCTTCAGTTTTCTTTTATTGCAGTTGGCTTGTATGTTTCTGCTTAGAGAATCAAGAATAAAAAATAGCCAGAAATTTATCATCAGTCTTTATTCCAGTGCAAAATAATTTTGAGTGTTCTATAATTCTTCACAGATGTCTGTTTTTATCAGTGCTTCTGGTTATACCAAAAAGCAACCCCCCTCAAATGTGATACATTTTAATTTCAGTGTTTGGTTTTTCAGTAAAAGCCCCAAATATCCTGAAAAATAAAATAGTTTTTTCCTTTTCATCGAAATTTTTCCAGCAGTAAGAAAAAATATTTCCTAATTCTTTCTGACAGTAATGGTTTTTCTCTTAAATAAATCCTATAAAAGTTCTGAAAAGACAATCATATTGGTTATATATTCTTCAGATAATTGTCATCACAGAACACCATGATATTTGACTGCAGCTTTTGAATTACTGTCAGTGTTTTTGTATACAGTTCTGCTGTGGTTTAATAACTAATGTGAATAGTGGTTATACACAAAAATATCTTTTTTTTTCCACTTCACTTTATATTTTATCTGATCCTTCTCCTGTCTTTACTCTGCTCTTAATGTGTTAAATTTCATAGTCTACATTATAAGAATGTTTATACTTAAACAAATTGCATATTTCTTTTCTCTTGACTGTATGTACTATTTTTTCTCTCACAGACCAAATATCCTGGACAAGAAATTCTTGTCTATTTGTGGTTGCAGCATACAGATATTCAGTAATTTACAGGTATTTGTACAGAAGTTCTATTCTTAATGAGCTTCTCTGAAACCACAATGCTATGAAAAGTTTGTTAGCAACATGGACTGAACTGAGGACTTAAATGCATTTGTTACAATTGATAAAGAAATGGCCTGAATCACCATGCACTCACAAACCTCTTTAAATGTATTAGCCACTTCAGAAACAATTTTCTCTAACCAGATATCTCCTGAACTGGTCATTATTTTGCAGACTATAACCTCTAACTGAATCATTAACAGTAGCTGCTGAATGTGAGACCTCTGGATTTAACTCCAGGAGTTACCCAAAGTAAGACCCAGCACTAAACTAATGTAACCCTGGGATCATGAAGTCCTGAAGTTCTCCAGTGGCTAGTGGATGTACAATGAGAAAACACCCTAAAGCAGTTATCTGACGTAATGGCATGAGGACGGAGTAAATTTACAGCTCTATGATTTTAAAACTAATACTTCCATCAAATTTGGAAATTATGAGGCTCTTTCCCTTGCAGTCATGCCATGCTGGATTGTCTAACATCTAAGAAGAGTCAGGTTCACCCCACAGCCTTCCCCTCCATGGGGAGGTTCTCCTCCCAGTAGCTGACTATTTTCACAAAACTATGTTTTGGAAATTACTCTGTGCTGGCTGAGCTCTGTTGATTGAAGTCTGTTCTGCTCAAATTGGCTGACGGGTTCAATAGTTAGTAGGGTGAGCTCACAGAAAAATTCAACAGGGACAGGTGCAAAGCACTACATTTAGGAAAGAATAATCAGCTGTCCAAAGACAGGCTAACGAACAGCTAACTAGGGAGCAAAATAAGACATAGATCATAGCTGATCATGAGTTATAAAAAATATCTTATAATCATTAAGAAAGGCATATAACATAATAAATAAATAGGAGTATTGCCTGTAAAACAGCCTGAGTAAAGCTTTAGCTGAAATACTTTCTCCACTTCGAGGTAAACATGGAAGAACTGAAGAAAATCCAGAGAAGAGCAAAGGGAATGATGAGAGTCTTTAAAATGCAACCTCCAAAGAAAGACCGAATGGACTGGGATATTTGAATGAAGAAGGCAGCCCTGAGGGTGGATACGATACCTGTTGTCTCAACAGTAAAAAGCAGGGCAGAAAATGAAATTGCAGCAGGGAAGGTTCAGATCAGGTATTAGGAACAGCTTTTTAATGGTAAGGAAAATAGAGCACTGCAATAATTTCCTTGGAAAAATTACCATTACAGAAGGTGTTTAGCACAGAGCTAGACTCACATGAGTGAGAAATGCTTTAGGGAGAGTTGATCATGTCTTGGAGAAGGTGAACGGACTGCATGAGCCCTCAAGCTCTCTTGCCACTGATATTCCCTATAGGCTTGTTAATCTGTCATTATGTACAGGCTTGCGAACAGTACATCTGTTTGAGATTCATCTTGTTAGAGAATTGGGATAGAAACAAACCCAGAAAATTGGAAGTGTGTGTCATCTTCCCTGTATACTGCTCAGATCTGCTCCTCCTTTACAGTCTGATGGTAGACAAATGGTTAAAAAAAGATTGGGGGCAGCCTGGTATTTGAACTCCAGGTGGCCGTTATCCAAAAACAGGAGTGAAACAATAAATGCAGCTGGTAAACAATATGAAGAGTGATGTCTGAATATTTTTGTGATTTAATATGGTGAATTCTCCTTCATTGTTACTAATGAAATTATTTTTTGCTAAGAAACATTTCCTAAAGCCTAGTCTTGAAGTAAAAAGGTTAAAACTCTCAATCATACTGTTCCCAGAGACTTATACAAGTTCAAAATATACAATTTTTAATCTGAAAATTTTTCAAGAAATTGCATTGTTTGTTAGTATCCAATTATTGTTCATTGTCTTGCCAGACATCTAGTTAAGAAGCATGAACCATACCATGTAATTCATGTGACTTGCCACATGGCATGAATAATAGCCAGTGAACAGCAAAAATCTGAAGCAAACATTTATAAGAAACTTTTAGATTGAAATGTGCATGTATGTTTGAAAATAATTAATGCAGCTATAAACATGGGAATAAGTTTACAATTCAAACACAAAAACTATATGCCTTTTGAACTAATTTATGGCTAATTAATCAGTGAGCTGGTCCTAATCATTACCAAATTACTCAAAAAATCTTTTGCTGAGGCAGCATGTGAACCCTTAAGTCTGCTTTTTGCATATTCTACCAGCTCAGTGGAAAATGAGGTAGCACAAGCAGCTCTAAAGATGCAGAGGAGGAAGGGAGATAATGTCTTCACCTATCCTGATCTGAACGTGACTGCTGCTTTGGTTTTCATCCTCCAATTATCAGAAGTGATCACACAGAAAATAAGAGTTGATGGAACATCTTTAAGCCAGGTGCTGCCACTTATCAGCTCTAGTATCTACTTTTTGCTCCCACACTAATGAAAAATGATTTCAAAAGAAATGAAGATCCTGTTTCAATAAGATTGGGGAAAAGATGTAACCTAAAAGCTGTCTACAGACTCAGGAATAAGTGAAATGTTTTGACAGGGAAAAATATGTGTTGGCAACATTGCTCGACTCAGATTTCAAAAGTAAAATTGAAACCATACTTCTACAGGGTGCAGACGCTGACAACTGGAAGCCTGTTCTGCAATATATAGTAGTTCAGAATATGACAGCCAGCTCCTCCCCTCCCCAGTTTCTTTCATGTACAGGACATACATTTCAGGGAAAAGAACAGTCTGACTTGGTAAGTTCTTGAAAACAAACAAACAAAATCCAAACTTGACTCTCATCTGACTGCAAAGAGTTCAGGGAATACACACAACATCTGCATCTAACTCTCTATTTAAAGCTGCAAGAAAGAACATATTGATCAGACTTTTGTAGTCATTCCAGGCTAAACTTGGGCTGAGTCCATCTCTGTGGCAGTTTCAGCCTGTTTGAGGTACAAAACTGGACCCATGAAAGATTCACATCTGAATCTAGACTTCAATTTTAAAAAGAGTATTTTAAAGGCTGTGATGGAGATTTTCGTGAATTCATTTGAGCAACAGCTGTGGAATGGGGACTTCCCAAATTCGTATGGACAGAGAAGTATCAACTTTTAAGCCTAATGAAGAAACACAGAAAGCAAACATTTCAAATGATGTGCATTGTGTTCCTAATTTCTTGGTCATGGCCACTACAAGAGAGCCATGCATAATTTGTCTTTGTGCAATCAGTAAAATAGTTTTGGACCAGAAACTGTGAAGGACAAAGACCACCAAGTACTTCAATGGTGCGTTCAGAAAATAAAGTCTAAAAGAAGGGTTACTAGGCAAATATTCTCTCTCTCTCTCTCTCTCTCTCTCTCTCTCTTTTTCTTGTATGTTGATTCAAGGAGACCTAGAGATAATGTGAAGCTTCTCTTTCTTGAAAGGGAACCTATTTCAAGTAAAAAACCAGAAATCTAGAATATTGATTCTCTTTCCTTTTGGACAGATATTGGTTGTCTCACTGCTTTTTCTCCCTTGATTTTTTCTTTCATTTTCCTCCTGCAACATTATACAAGCTCATATAAGGTCAAATTCCTTAAGGAATTTGTTCTACAGTCTTTCTCTTAGGTTTCCCTACTCTCTATATTAACTGCCTGCTGACATTTGAAGCTTTGTTTCTCAGGGCAGTTAGCAGAGGAGGGAGCATATGTCTGATTTTTTTTTCAAAGAATCCATTCTGCAGATACTGTATCCAAAGACATGTGTTTATGAAAAAGTACTCTGGTAATTCTTCACTTGGTTTGCAACATGTATACAGTTATTCTATATGTCCTGCCTACATTTTCTGGAGTTGCACTGCATAGGGTGTTTAGATGTTTATCTGTTTCTTCCCAAAGTACGAGTTTGACATGGGAATTGAAATGATGTGGGTCTGTGTGTAGATCTGTGTGTAGTGTGAGGCTCTTTCAAAAACCCTTGAGTGACGCTCCTCCCCATCTCATGTTGGGACAGCACAGTGTAGAGCTCCCCTCCGCTCCAGCCATGCCCACAGCAGGCTGCGGCCCACAGCAGGAGGGACGTGGCAGCACCGGCGTTGTCTCCAGCAAAGGGGCAAAAGGACTTTCTGGGGGGCAGCAATTTCCCCTGGCACTTTTTCCTTCATGTGAGCCACCATGCTGGCACCACAACCCTTTCACGTGATCCAGCTGACAAAACAACTTCACACAGTAGCACCCCGATACACTAGGAGATTGGGTTGTGGATGCATTTCTGCATATGCCCAGGAAATACGCTCATGTAAAATTGCAGCCTAAGATGCAACTGTGTTGATATATTTCTCACTCTGTTTCTCTTGGTTTAATTTCTCCGTTGGTTTTGTGGAACTGGGCTAGGTAACTTGGCATCTCACCTTCATCCTCATACTTTGCATTTGAATTAGGTAAATAAAGTGGCTTTCAAGTGCATTATAAGCTTAACATTCATTAGCCACCAAAAAAATAAAATCAAAAGTGTGGGGGAGCTGGCATAAGAGAAGAGGAAGATGTATTAGTAAAGAAAATGAGAAAACACAGAGTAAATGGAAAGTAGGGAAGAGTCAGAAATGAATGAGAATTTTCTTCTCATTTTAAAGGTCATTTTCTCCCTCTGGCTGGTTTCTGTAACAATAGTAACATATACTACCAATACCAACACTTCAAGGGTTATTTTTTAACCTATTGAATGGATGGGAACACTTTTGGCTGATAATATTAAAACATTTCAAGGAAAAAATCACTGAAAATCATCTATCATCATGCTCATTGCAACTGTCTCTCTCTCTCTCTTTCACTTTCTCACAGTTAACATTCAAGACTTCTGTGGCTGAATAGGTCCCTAGACAATAACGAGGGATATGTGAGGGATGGTTAAGAAAACTAAAAGTAGGAATCGAGGCAAAAAACTATGAAGGAAAGCAAGGAAGAGGGATGGAAAGCACTGAAAGAAAGAAAGAGTTAAAAAAGAAGATAAGGCATAAATGCTAAGGAACATGGCTTTCACTTGCACCGGCTCTTTTGTACAAGTCTGACAGTGAAAAGTTACTCTTATTCTTTTTTTACCTATGTTCTAATAAATCTAAATTGCAGATAGACCTTTCTGATTCAGGCCTACATGGAAAGAGAAGGAAGAAAAAAAATAGATTTAGAAAAAAGGAAGCAAGAGAACAAAATAACCAGGGCTAAAATAAGGGGAAAAAAATCGAAGTAGCTGGAAAAGTTCTCATGAGCTTCAAGCTTCTTCATTTGAGTTATTAATCTCATCTTTTAATAGTTGTCTAAGTTTCCATATGATTCAAGGAACATTTTGAAAATTTCTCCCCAAACTGAGCTATCGGAAAATTTTGTGGATGTTTCTTGTTTTCAGTCATTTCTACCCTAAGTATAAAAATGAAAATGTAACTTAAGGGGAGGAAGTGTGGTTGAAATAAGTATCAAGTTTTAGAAAACAGAAAAGAAAAGAGAATGGGAAAAAGCAAATATTGTTAATAGTCAGTAAATATCAAAGCTGTTGACAGTATCAAGTACAAATATGTTGTTACAATGGAAAAACCCCAAGTAATAATAATAATAATAATAATAATAATAATAAACAATCACTGAAATCAACATTTTAAAAAGAAGATGGCAGCTAGTGACAAAATTAAAAGCTTACAGTTCACAAGGAGAAAAATTAAAGGAGTGTTTTGTATAGAAAGTATGAAAAATGGGGCAGAAAATGTATACTACAGAACTGATGCTGCAGTGAAAGCATGGTTCCTGGTTCTCTGGCTGAAATGAAGGCAATATTTTGGATCCAAATAAATATGTTGTTTGAACCCAAATGAAATGTTTTGTTTCAGTTTGATGTCCTTTCTTTAGCTGCAAAATATTTCTAATGTAAATTTAGAGTAATTTTTAAATGGAATAACATTTCAAATAGTTTTTAAAATGTCAAAATAAGCCATTTAGAGCATTTTGCAAGTATTTTCCAGGGTTATTTTTTCCTCATGTTGAATCAGCTTTATGAATTAGACACTATTTACAAATAGTTACAGACACTGTCTTTTTGCATTTCCTGGCTTGTAAAGTAGATGACCTTTTCTGCATACCAAGTCAGGGATTTCCTTTAGATTTCATTTTATATTCTTTTATATTCTTATGTTTTTCATCCCCTTTATTCATCAATGTCCTGGAAGCATCTGGAAGCCCTAACACTTCTCAGAGATGACCTTTTGGTTCAACAGGTCTCCCAAAGCCTAATGCTTTTCCTCTATCAGCCCCGCTTAGGCTGGGCACAGCAGCTGGCCGTGATCCCTGGGACTCCCTGCTCTAGGGGTGCCCACACGTCTTCTGAAGAAAGATATGAGCTTATTTTGCCCCAACTGGATCCGAAACAGCTCTGACAAAGTTTTATTTGATTTGGCTGAGGGCAGCACTAATCTTCGTTGCTCAGATTCGCTTTGGGAAGCGGCCAGACCACACCTGCTCGGCACGGTGCCCAAGATAGCTCGCAGCTGCCCGCGGAGGATCAGGTGAACATACTTTCTCAGCCCCTCCTCTGGTGAAGGAGGTTAAGGGAGCAGGTAGCATTAGTAAGCTGGATTTTATTCCACTTGTTAGATATAGAAAAACATCCCACAAAGGGGCATAAGTAGCAGATGTGGTGGCTAGGTGCTGTGGGATCGGGAGAGGTATTATGCCTTACTGGGAGCCTGTGCTTCTCTGGGGGCTGGCTCTGCCCTCCCATTTGTTATGTCCCTGTCCAATTGATATAATTGATGAACCATGTTGATATAATTCCCTCTGCTAATACTCTCTGTCAGTAGATATCAAAGCTGTTAACAGTATCAGTATCCCCATTTTAAGTAAGTGGAAACTGCACCTCTGAGAAAGAAAGTGATTTGCCAGTACCTTTTTGGCAGAGCTGGGGACTGAACACATGAGTCCCATCATGGTGCCCTGAGCACCAGTTAGCACTCTTAGCACCAAGGCAGACTATTGCAATTTTGTCATTGCCACACTCAGTCATGATGCTATAAAACTACATTTTGTGACTTAATTTTTTTTTTGAAATGTATCTATCAGTTTTCGGGATTCATGGCAACAACTGCTCTAAAGCAGTAAATATATTTCACGTTGTTGAGCAGGATGGGCTCAAGTTTGATTTCATACCAGCTTTATGCCAACTTGAATTGACTTTTGTAAAGTTACTTATGATTTACTCTGGAGTGAATGGGAATAGGATCAGATCTACTGGGTAAATGATTTTAAATTGCATGTTTTTGCTTCCTTGTCTTTCGTTAATCTCATGTTTTAAAGTAACTGTATAATATATTTTCAGAAATCCACTATGGGATATATTCTACTCTGAATGTATACACATAGCTTTTCCTAATACTAGTGGAAGTCATGAACATGTACTGAATAATATAATGCAGTGTGCATAAATCCTATGGGGAATCCAAGTTCTGACTCTGAGAAAAAGAAATCACACTATTTCAAAATGCCAGTTGTAACATTGCAATGAGATCCAGGCACATGTTTGCCAATAATGAATGGAGGGGTGCAAATACAATATTGGAACTGTCTCCTGCAGAGTGATATCATATATAATCATACATACTGTCAGCGTGCTTGATTATGTTCAGGATTGCAACCAGCTCACTTTAAAACAGAACAGAATTTCTTCTATTCCCCAAATTTAATTTTCATGTGAGTTGTATGGAGGAATTTAATTGGTGATTACAGCAAGGGAACAAAAACAGCTTTTGTGTCTTTATTTACATAGTAAACATACCTTTGTGAATCCCTTTAGAAAGATAATTGCATGTTCAGATATATTCATTTCCTTAACCTAGAAAAAAACAATCACAGTGTTAAGTCTTCATTCTATTGTTTTAATTTACTGTGTTTATTTTAATGTCCAGAATCAGCCCACATTACTAATTATCTTAATTTTGTAAAATCCTCATCTCAATTCACTCATTAATCAATATATCAGAATCTCACTTCATTAGCTATTGTTTGTCACAGGGCAACTCAATTGATTAGGTTGTAGATTTTTTATGGGTCTTGTTTTATAAATTGAATCTAGTCAAGTAAACATAACATTTGGTAATAGTCTTCATAGCAACTGTCAAAATGACTTATTGTTTTTCCAGTCCTGCATTCCTTCAGAATTAATAATACCTTTGTGTCCTTTATAGCACTTATTATTAAAGCTATAAAACTTCTCTATATTTAATGAGTGGATGTTTCATTATATGTATGGTTTGCTTGACAGAAATTTTTTTTTAATCTGTTTCTCTTTTCCTCTTGATTGAAGGATTGTAAATATGCAATTAGCAGCTGGAGTAGAAGTAAAAGCAGAAAATGTCAACTGTCAAGTAGCTCCACTGAAAGACACATGATGTTTCAAGCTAAGACAGAAAGACAAAAGCATCTACCCACAAAGATGAAGGTAGCAAAATCTCTGTTTAAACATTCCATTAATCTCTTCAGTGAAATAAATACAGTCAATACATCCAGGAATGAGGAATCACTATCAAAACTGTAGCTCACCTTTGTATAAAGCTCTGTGTGGCAAAGCTATTTTCCATTGCCAGTGGACATTCTGCATCCAATCTCTATTATAATTCATAACATACAGCCCTTTATGTAACTTATGGCTGGCCATATCACAGTATCATTGGTTTCCCAAGAATATATATGTGAAAAGAGTGCAGTGGATCATTGTACTCTAGAGTATATTTCTCTTCTGGACCAGAACTTCTAGTTGTGCTTCAAAACAGTATATTTCTTTTACGTCCTCTGTCTGAAAACCTGTATATATCTTGGCTCTCATGTGCAAGGGTTGGCTGCATTTTGGTTCAGTTTTGTGGGAGAGAAAAGCCAAAAGGAAACAAGAGGGACGTACAGAGATATCCATTTTCATTGACAATCCAAGAAAAACTATTTGCTGCAACTTGCTGTATTTTAGAGCCCTGTAGCAGGTCTAAATAATTACAGGAGCCTGAATTCTCTAGATGTTTCTAGTAGTCCACATCAATAGCAGAGGCTTGTTGTGAGACAAAATGAGCAGAATAAGGCCATTTTTAACCTACAAAACTAAAGACTTTGCCAAGCCAAGATATGCAGAGATATGAACTGTCTTGCACGGACAGCTGCCCTATTAGACCATCATATTAGCCCCAGGCTTAATCTTCATGTGTTTTCTCAGAAGCAGCTATCACAGAACTCCACAGGATTTAATGCTGTGAAACAAATGTTTGTTTCATGTGTGGCCAAGTCTTAAAGGGCTGTGGGAATAATCTGCCTACCAACTATTACAAAAGCTTTTGGTGGCTTTCTGCCCAAGAGACTAATGACACAATTCATTTCCCCATCTTCTCCACTTGTTTTCTTATATCCTTTAAAACGATAAGATAAGTGTTTCTGTTAATCTCACATTTCCATACTCTCCCCATTTCCACATTCTAATGACTATGGATATTCAAGTTTATTCCAAATTTTCACAGTTTTTAACATTTTAGTTTTGCCTGTCATATACTAGCTAACACGAATGTTATGCTTTAGGCATATAATCTAAAAATGGCATGTATATCTTTTCATCTGATAGGATGACACCTAAGGAAATATCTCAAAAAGCATCTGTACAATGTTAAACAGCTCTGGTATTGATCAAAAAAGAAAACCTGTCCACTGACAGCGTTGCGATTATGTTAGAAATGAAATTTATTTCTGGGAATCCTGTTCATAACTCCTGGGTGATTCAGCTGTTTTGCACCAGCAGCACAAAGGAAGCTGATGAGTAGTCGCGTGTGCCATAATCATCTTTGGGATTGGGCTCCAGCCTCCCTGAGAGGCTTGTGCACACAGTTTCTATACATAAGTATAGTGCTGCAGATCTGGGCACCAGTTGCTCCTCTCTGCTCCCAGAACACTTTCCTAGCTTCATCACCATTTTTGACAGAGGTCCATGACAATAGATGCTCTGGCTTATGGTCTGCTTCTTTTGGAGCCTATGATAGCTGACACTAAGGAGCATGGGCTTTACAAAAGGATACTTTTTTAAAAAAACAGAGCAATCACCAAAATATCTTGATCAGTGTAAAAAAAGAAGGACACATAAGAAACTGTCTTAGTTTTCTCAGTATTTACCTCTCCCATATCAACCAAACTCTGAGCCATAGGAAACTCTTCTGATGTACTAGTATGAATCAAAACACAGTCTTATGGTTTATTGTAACACCACACTTTGAAGGAATAAAATGGGATGGAATCGAAATCTGGTTGGGTCCCAATTATTTGGAGAAAAATCATTAGAACAGAACCAAGCAGTAACATTATCATGGATCAACGAGGGCAGGCCTGGAGCCAAGCATGATAGCAAGGCTAGGGGAGCCTGTGGCTTCACTGCCAAAGGACAGAGTCCCACCGCCCCCGGGTGAGGTGAGCGGGGCAGGTCTGGTGATGGCAGCCAGGGCAGATGAGAGCCCAGACTGACAGACAAGTCCATGGTGATGAGACAGGCCCAGGATCAAGCCAGGAAGTCAGTCGGTAGGTCTGGGTGAAAGCCTGGATCAATGGAGTCTGTGGCTAGACACAGGTACGGCTGTGATGCTGCTGTAACGTAGCTCAGGTGAGACCAAGGGCTCACCGTAAAAGCTGCTCCCAAGGGAAGGGGGTCCCCTGCTGAGGCTTCTTCTAGCTTTCTTCACAGGAGCTGGCCTTGGACGCAGCCAGCTAAACTCAGCCCTGAGCCCCTACAGCTAAATCCCCAAGAGAAAGGGATGTGCTCCCAGCCCTGATACCTATAGACCCTTCAGGATCAGATTTGGTTGTGGGCAGGTATTTAATGTTGGTCAGAAGAGTAGATATTACTGGCAAGTGTGAAATTTTGGGAGAACAACAAAGACTGGAGAGCAAAGGTAGGGCTGTGATAATTCTGTTTCCTTCATCAGATTGTCATTGAGCTGGGAAGTAGTAAGTCTATTTCAGAACTAGTTTGTCATTGTAATGAGGGTACTCTGTAACAGCTGGTTCCATACCTTGCATGAACTGAAGATAAGTTGATCTAGTTTATATTAAACAGAAGGATAAACAAAAGCAGGCCTAAAAATAAGGTTCTAGGGTTTCAGTAGGGAAAATTTTTGTTTTATTTATCCTTTTATTATTAATATTTTATTAAGATTATTATAAATCTTTTATTAATAGTTTATTAATTATTGTTAAAGATGTAGAAGAGATTTAATGCTGATGGTAGATTTCCCCCCATTTGCTTCTTGTTTTTGCTGCTTCTTGTGTAGTGTCAGACACTGGTGCCTCTCAAAGACAAAACTGGATGGACTCCAACCTAGTGCAGCAAATCCCATGTATGGTTTAATTACTTTGTTTAGCATTACTTAAACATACCTCTTAAGCATGTGAGTAAAATGATACTCTGTCTGAGAAGCAATAGCAAATTTGACACACTATGTACGCAGATGGGAGCTAATTTGTGTGCAGAATTATCCTCTTTGTGGTCTAAGGCTTTTATTTTTTTTTAAAAAAAGATTTCTGTTCCTGAATGGAAGGTTGCACTGGAAATTTGCTCCACTTCCCATGTTTGTATCGCCTATTCTCTTAGAAAAAAAAGAAAAGAAAAAAAATCTACAAGGGAATCCAAATTCCACCAAATTCTCTGAAGATTGTATTTACAGTCAATCAGACTCCTGTGCATAATGTGTGAACTTGACTATCTATTTTGGGATTGTTTCTGGGATCTCTTGTTTTATAACACCAAGTGAACAAATAGGAAAGTATACCAAAGAGGAAGACAAATAGTCTAAAATTATACCATGGAGAATAATATTTTGTTCTTTAGTAGAATCTTTCAGCTAAGGATCTCAGAGGACGAGCATCGCCAGCTGAGTCCCTATCAGCATCACAGCTCTGCTACTTGGATTTCCATGCCCATGGGATCGCTGGGCTGGCTGGCTGGATCAGTCAATTCTCCAGAGCATCATATCTACTCTGGCCCTATTCCCCTGTTCCACTCTGACATTTGCACCATGCATCTCTTTCTGGCAGGACACCTGCACGGAGGGAAGGGTAAGGAAAGGGGGTTCAAAGAGAAGACATCACTTCTATGTCATAGCAAATCTGCTGAAGAATTAGTGGAGGTCAGAGCTGGTTTCAAAATTCTAGAGTCATTCTCCAATGCAAGAGCTACTGGATTCAGCCAAAAGGTTAGGTAAAATATTGTTTTTTGCTTCTGACAGAACCCATTTTTTATCTACCAGATTTGTGATTGCACCACTTCATCAGGACAGTTGGGAGACAGAAAGTAATCCTTGTCTGCATCTCAGATAAAGCATTTGTGGAAAAATTCCTTCTAGACATCTTTCCTCCCAAAGCTGCTTTCTTTTTTTTCTTTTTTTTCTTTTTTTTTTTTTGCCTCAGAAGATGGAGTCAGTTTTTCCCATCTAATCAAGCATTCTTGAATGAATAATTTTGAGAACATTTAATTTAAAACTCTGTTAGATAATCTTGTTTAGACCATGAGAAACAAACCTGCAGAACAGAATGAAGGATCTAACTGAAACTAGAAAAGGAAAACACTATGATTATGGGATTCCAAAATGCCTGAGATATGAACCAAAGATATGAACCTGAAAGAAAATGTCCTTTGACTCTCCATTGCGTGTTACCACCACCATTGCCAGAATCCCCATTATTATTCATAAACACAATTCTCCAGAACACCATAGAACTGTCATACAAGCAATACAGATTATATTATATCACAAGCAATTCTCTTTTTCTATAACAACTTGGCACAACCTTTCTTTGTCCCTGGCAGTGCTGCCCATTTTCCTACAAATATATGTGAAGAAATGAAGCCAACACCTGTAGCCACTCATATGCTGAGCTTTCACAGCTGCGACACCCATGTGCCAGCCTCCAGGAAAGGACTTTCCCAGGAGGGGCTGCGAGTTTGTGTCTGACTGGTTCCCAACTGCCTCCATTGCTGGTTAATCCAATGCTCACGAGACACCACCATCAAAGACAAATGCTACTTGCATATTGATAAACTTGGTAGTTGACTATCCAAATTCATCAAGCTGTGTACTTCATAAAGGAGAGAGAGAAAAGTCATTATTTAACTATTTGAAATTTACTTAAATCAATTCCTGCTTACCTTTCTGAAAAGACTTCAAAAGCTTTAGGAAATGGATGACAGTCAGTGACAAGACCAAAACCATATGAATCTTCTGTCTGACACTTTCTGAAGTGTTGACAGCCCATGCTAGATGAAGTTGTATTATATTTAATGCAGATGTGTCTTTCACTTTAAAAGAAACAGCTGCATTTAATTTAAATTTAATTTACACTGGAGTCAGAGATTATCAAACATCATTCCCCATTCAAATCCAAGCCTCATAGGAAGCAGCATTAGATAAAACCCACACAAAGTGGTATTCTTTGCCAATACTGGCTACACGTGCAGGAATGTAAGGAAAAGTGGTAATGGTAGACAAAGAATCAGGACAGTTTGATGGGGCACAGCTAGAATAGCCTACATTTAAAGCTAAATATTCACAGAATGGTAATCAAAGACTATGTGAGCTCACAGAGCATGAAATAAAAGGTCTATCAAGCCTAGTATCTCTAGTAGAGGGCCAGATACTACAAAATAACTGTGAAAACCAGAGTGTGTTGGGAGGGATCATTTCCCTTCACGACTTGCAAGACTTGTGGTTTATGGTCTTCTTGAGCCAAAGACCCATCCAGGCCCTCATATTTAATCCTGTTACTAACTGGTGGTAGAAATACTATAGGATTTATCATAAGAGTTGATCTACAATAAAGGACTTAGTTCTGCAGTCTACAATTTTAAGCTTTCTCTAAAACTCAGGTTTTACTCTATGACCTGCAACTCTAGACCTTTCCATAAGGATTCGTTAAAAATAAGGCAATAAGAAGAACAGCTAGAGTTCATTACCCTGTATATTACCCTACAAAAGTAGCTGACAGAACTGTCATATTGTTGTCTATTTTTCCCTATGTATTGTTTACTTATATTACAAATCCCTAACAGCAAAGACATTTTATTTTCTATTATATGCCTAACCCACCTCTGCTAATAATATAAATTAAATAATAAGCAAAAGAACAAGGAGCCAGAATTCCACTCTGGTTCTTTGTTCAAAGATTAAAAAGAGATCAATTAAAAACCATGACTGATCTGTCTCATATACCAAAGCAGAGATATCTGGATCCAGGGTTTTTATTCTAAATCACTTCATCTGCTTTCTGCTTTCCATGTTTCAGGATGCAGTCTCATTCTGATTTATATTTGCACATTGGAAAACAATATAATTAAATGCTTGTTGAAGTAACACTTGATATTTATGGAGTATGTTTTATCAATGCAGCCTCAAAAGTGTGCTACAAACTTCATTGATTGATGATGTATGCTATATAAATGAAAATTTATTCATTGGAGTAAATATTGGAGAGATACTAAATTTTTTGAAATACTGATTGTTGTGAGTGAAAATATATATAGCCCATCAAAAGGAAAACAAAACTGTCTGGTTTTGCCATTAATAGAATGCAGACATTGTAGTAAAATGAATGAAACTCTAAATAAATTCATTTACTGTTTCTTACTAATGAACACAGAAGAAAAATGAACATAAAGTTATGCAAATAGTCCAATCATAAATACTTAACTTTATTACAAAATTCCACGAGTCTAGGAAAAACATTTTGTTTTTAATCTTTGCTGTTCCTGTGCTCTCCTTACGTGGCAAATCTGATGATAAAAGGAACAGTACTACTGAGAGTTTGGAAAAATATTTTCAGTTCACTGCTAGCAAAAGTGATGTAAGTGGAATTGTCAATAAAAACTAGAAACTTTAAGCTCAGAGGTTTCAGAGAAGCCTAATAGTCTTTGGCCTATGCAGCTAATTGCTGTTGAATTTCAGTGGAAGCTGTGTGCTATTTAAAGTCACTCACTGTTTTCCATTGGCAAAATATTTTATTTTTTGCTGATGTAAGCTTGTTCCACTATTAAAATGATGATGCTTCTGAATGTAAATATTTGAGTAGAGAAGTTAACTTTTTTACTTGCCTTGAAAACTGTGTTTTCTCAGAGAAATTATTACATTTTACATTGGAACAAACCTAGAAAATATGTGCCAAAAGCATTAGAAACTGTACATAAATATTTGCAGAGTAAAAAGAAGTTATTGTCATAGTTACTTGGGCCCCAAATTTACAGACCTACTTATACTGATATGACCCAGAGACAGTCCATTCTCTGCCAGGTAATGCATGACATTGGTGAAATGCAAGATCAGAATTTAGCCCGGCAACCTCAAATCAATTCTTAATCCTGAAGCAACCTTTAAAAATCTCATGCAGAGGAGGATAAGTATAGCTTAACAGAAGCTACATTTTACATTTCATAAAAACTTGCTTTAAAGAAATCAGAGAGAGTAATGTGTCTGTTGAATAAGTTATTTTAAATTTTGGTACATCTTAAGACTGACTAATATGCTGGGGAGAGGTTTTGGCACTTTGGTGAAAGCTTATTTGTCACATAACACGAGAAACATTCAAGCACAGAATTTATTCATCTATTGTACTCCTAAACCCAGGAAGTAGTTGCCAATAATGATTTTAGATGAGGCTTTATCAGCTTCATTTTATAACAGTTCTTCATTCATAAACAACAGCCACAGATTGAACAACTGTAAAAGCTGGAAGAAAAGAAAATGTTGCTGAATCCTCACATCCTCTGATAGTTGAAGGGGGAAAAAACCTGAAAAAGTGGTTCTGCATTGACAGCACTAGAATAATTTCTTTTGAAAAGAGCAAAACCCTTCAGAAATAATAAAAACAAACCCACAAATAAAGCACAGGTTCTTTGTGATCTGATTATGAAACAGCCCTGTACTTGCCTGCACTCCAGCTTTCACAGAGATAAGAGTTTCAACCTTCATGGACTGACGGAGTCTGATAGTCCAGCAAGGAGTCTGAACAAGTTGTACAGGGAATTTGGAATGCAGCAAGTTTAACATTAATAAAATGAAATGCTTTTCACAGAATGTACAATAGGCCCTTTGAAGCCATTGTTACATGTTTTTTACCAAGGCTTAATAACATCCACGTAAGACTGGACATGTAGCTACCTTGTAGGAATACTCAGCTACCATAGCCAGGATTTGAAAAGGAAAACATTTTTGAAACCCTCAATCATTCATTAAGGATTAATTAGGAAGCTTTCCTTGTTCCCAAAGTTTTTCTTGACTATTTCCAGAGTTCTTGTATTTGTCTTTGAATCAGCTGAAGCATTTGATTCAGTTACTGCTGGAAATAGGATACCGGATAGATGGACTAGTGCTATGTTTCTGTGTGGCAGTCCCTGAATTCTTGTTTCATGTTTGAGCAGCATTCACAATGCAGTCAACAGGGGCTCTTCACTTGGGTGTTTTGAATGACCATCTGGAGCATCTGTTGGCTCAAATCAGATGTCTAGAGCTGGGCATTGCATTACACACTCATGTTAATTCTCTTTGTATTTCATGTTGCAAAATGGGAAATGGGCACACATGGCTGTTTTGTTTTGTTTTGTTTTTTCCCTGAAGCATTTCATTTATGAATTAAAAATAAAGAGAGAAAGAAGGCAAAGCTGAATGCTTTTCCTGCCGTGCTCTCTGGTGAGAAAATTTTGGATCAAGCTGAAAGTGAGACATGAAGTTTAAATTAGACACAGAGACACCAGAGCTAGAAAAATCCAGTAACTACAGTCATTATTTGACTTGATATAGTGTGTTTTCAAGTTTACAGCCTTGGGATTTCCACTTCAAAATAATGAGAAAGGGAGTGGATGCAAAGAAATTCGACTGTAGAAAGATGCCGGAAGAGCTACAGTTTGATGATGTTTTCCCCAGAGAGAGTGCTCATATCATAGTGAAAATATAGAGCAGCAGTCCTGTAAATGTCAGCAAGGCCAGATACCATTGGAGAGTTATACTGAGAGACAAAGTCATTTTCCATTTAATTTGGAATTGAATTCAAAAGCAGTCAATTTAGATCTTTGATTTGAAGTGTTCTTTCAATGTCAAATCTCATTAGAAAATTAGGACCTGATGTTCATTTTTATGAGAATATAAATGAGAATGTACAACCGCAAAGGATAAACTATATCCATGGCAACATTAAGGTTTTGGATTTTTTTTTTTTTTTTAACTGTTCTAGAGCAATCTGAACTGGAATTCATAGAGATGAGAATTGCACCCATGGAAACCCTGAAACCTTCAGCAGCAGGAACACAGACATATACTATGGAATTAAAACAAACTGAGCTACCAGATAGATTTAGGCTGTTATCTCAGCTGTGCTAGAAACCAGTCCTAGGTATAGTCATGCATCCACATGTCTCTCACTTCCTCTTAAGGAAACTCCTCTCAAATGAGTGAGGTCTCCAATAGCAACCATCAGGGACATCATATTCCTATAAAACCTGTGGCTATCAGCTTGGGCTGAAGCTGCAGTCTAAACCATATAGGAAAAAAAAAATCAGTAGTCTTTTGATTTCGGTGAAAAAATACAGACAGCTGTGATTTGGCCCCACATAATGGCATCCAGGCTTGGAAAACCCTACTAAATCTAGTGCACACAGTATTATGGTTTCTCCATGATAATTAACAGACCAATGAAGTTTCTCAAAGGGACAAACAGCAGGAACCGCCAACCCAAACAGGCCATACGCAAACTGACTAAGGGTCTGACCTCCCTTCAAAAGGAGTTTCCCCTTTTAGTATGATGGAGGAAGGTGGAGGAAACTTAAAAGGGAAAGCAGAAACCCCACAGAAGACTACAGAGAAAGCAACAAGAAGCCTCGGAGACACTTGTAGCGGAAATTCGAGGAACAGATAAGAGTGAAAGGCCTTTTGGGCAGAGACTAGTCTGAGAAGATGCTTGGAAATGTGAATAAATGAATTGTTGTTTCATTCCTGCTGTGTGCAGAGAATTTGAGTTTCCTAAATAAAGAGCTGGCACCAGAAAAACGCTCGTCCTAATCTGAAGTGGAAACAAATTGTAAACCTCTCACTTCCCTCTCCAGCCCCAGCGGCTATCCTCAGGTCAAAAGGGATACTAATGTAAAAGCAGTGCAGATAACAATGACAACAGAGAAGAAGAAATCTTTCTGTAATAGAAATTCCTGCTCTGCTGGTGCAAATACTGATTGTTTTTGGTGACATTGATCCCTTTTTGGAATGTGCTCCATCACTTTTGGCAGTGAGATAGTATTTCAGTGGAAGTTTAATCTTCCACTGAAATTATGTCTCGCAAAAGCACAAAGTATAGCAGTAGGGAAATGCAAAAAGTATACTGTCTCTGGTAGCTGGTACTGTGTATATAATTATTTACAATGAGTAAGCAATTTCCTTCAGGTCAGACATGCACAGAGCTTCTTATATCTGTGAAGACAAATGCAGTGATCTTTGTTACTAGTACGAGGAGTGGTTTCTTTTACCTGAAATAATAAATATCACCAGCAGCAGAGGATTAAACAGAATTAGATAATGTAAAGCAATGCATTCTGTATTACTATTTGGTAGGTTTTTAAAGATGAGAAAAAACAGCCTTTTTGCTATGTGTAGTTTCTATTTTCTATGCCTATATATGACATTTGGTGAACACAGTTTAAGAACTGAGCCTTTTATAGAAAGCTTCATTTAGTGATCAGGTTAAAACTGTTTTGTCACTTCTATGACGGGGTAGCTCTGCAAGGTCTGGACTTTGTGATTTTGTTCCTTTTTTATTGCAGACCAAATTACAGTCATGAATTTGAGACTTCCCAAACATCCAGACAACTATTCTGAGGACTGAAATCACTATCAGAGAAAGCTCACTGTAGCTAACAGCCAAATTCATCACTATTGTAACTTGGTTGGAGTCACTCAGTCACAGCTGATTGTTTATATAAAGCAGATAGTGTCGCCAAATGAATTTAAGGGCGTAGAGAATGGTTGAATAAGTTGAATATGAGAAGCACTTGTTTCTGGATGATAGCTTCTTCTCAAGAAAAAAAGAAAAGTGTTATTATTGTACTATATACCCAAGTCAATTCCTTCTACTATTTTACTTAGTTACTCCCCCAAATTAAATTTAATCAGTAAAAGGAAAGTACTGCAAAACAGACTGATATTCTGTCTTTCTGATGCTGCTCCTAGCCTTCTTCTTTGTCATCCATCCCTCCATGTATCTTTTGGGGAAACTCCCACTGAATTTGGTGGGTCATGGTTTCATGTGTGGTTGCTATCTTATGGCTGTCTGCATGACACGAGCCTAGGCCACTAGTGTAAGGCTACTTCAAACTTTGTAACTTCTTGTGCCTCATTTTACCAACTGACCCACGTAGTAATAATCATGTTATGGTAAAGGTAGTGTCTTGTGTCCTTGCTGTAACAGAAGTACAGAAGTTTGCTTATTCTTTTTAGACGATCAACCTGCAGTCAGGTGAACCAGCAGAACTCATCACTGATGCGCGGACAGGACCTGCAGTGAAAGCGTGAGTGGATGAAGTCAGCCGGCATGGAAAGAAACTAGTAATACATATCTATTGTCAGAATGTTAGAAAATATTTTATGTTTATAATTTTTTGAAGTGTGCCTCTATAGCAATGCAGTGATACATGGCTGCTACTATACAGCTGTGCTCTGCTCTGAAGGCTCTGTCCTTTGAATGAGGACGTATCTCGAGATGAGGTGAAATTACAGGCAGAGGAAGGTCATTTACGCTGGCATGAAGCAGTATTCCATTTTGCCACAGCAAGTACTACGCACTTCATGCTAACAGGAAGTATGTTAAGAGAAAGATGAACAATAAAAATGCTTCTAATGCATTTATTATTGTAAACATACATGCATTATATTCAAACACTCAGTATAACTTACTTACTGCCACAGGCCAATTAGATCATCTCCAATCACATGTGGAAAGAGCTCAAGCTAATCTAATTTGCCCAAGAATGCTCCATTTATTTCTAGGTTTCTGATGTTTTTATACCATTACAAAATGATCACTAAACATGCCCTCCAGTATGGAGCCTCCGTGCGCTCAGTGATACAAGTTCATAGGACCATCCTTCTAGTAAAGCAGTGATAACTGACTGTACTTCTAAATCACTTTGCTTAATGGTAGATATCTAATGCCAAATAGGGAACACTTTGCTCTACACCTGCAAAGATTGCCGCTAACATTCAATTGCAAGTAAAGTCATCTGTTTACTGTTTATCAGACGTGGTGGTGGGGCGACAGAAGAGCCCTGATTTTCTTAGTTCTCTGGTTTTGACCTGTCACAGTGTATTAATCTCCTTCACTGAAGTGCAGGCTAGGTTGGATTGGATGACTCAGGAATTTGATGGTAGCCTATGTGATCTTTTAGCTCGGAGTTATTTGTTATGCATTTAAACTCTAAATTGTATGCAGAAAAATCTGAAGCTATAGTATTGTAAAGCTTCGAGAGAAAAAGAAAAACAGAAAATCAGTAGGGCATGAAGAAAAGTCTGCAGTAATATTTGGTGCCTTTGCTTATTTTATTATAACAAGGGTAAATTCCACAGCGAAAATGGCAATAGAGGAGACGTTGGTGGCATTTTATTATATTATCCTTAAATGCATGGCTATTTTATAGATGAAAATTTTGTTATACTTTATGAAAAATATGGAGGGTGCTCACAGATACATCTTCTAATTCATAGGTAGGGGTACAGACCACTATATAACAATTTGAAAGCTTGGGCCTTCTGACAGGAACTTTTTTTTCCTTCATGTTTCAAATGGGTTACATTATCTCATTATTTCTATCTAGTGGCATCAATGTTTATCATATGGATCAAGTTAGCCTTAACAGTCTGTTTTTCCTCCTTGTCATCTTTACTAGTAGCATTCAATCAGTATACTCACACAGTATGAACCACTTAGCTTAACTTGGGTTCTTCTCTTCCCCCTCATAATTCTCTTAAGTTAATGCGTATAATACATTGTATTTCACTGTCATTGGGGAGTGACATAAACATCCAGAAAACTCCTGTGCAAGTTTGTCTAAATATTTTCTTGGTAAAACCAAGACTGGGACTGTATCCATCAAAAACCAGCAATATTCACTGCCATGTGAGCCTCATTCAAGTAGTATTCTGCAGCTGTAGTTGTAACTGCATTAAATGTCTTCAATAAAACTCTACTTCTCCCTGGAGTGATTGAAGTAAAACATAATATTTTATTTCTATACTGTATCTCACATGAAATGTAATGATCTGAACTTACAGTATGTTAAAACTCTTTGTCACAGCACAAATTGAACAGTAGGCAAGGTCTAGTGTATGTTACAGGACATTAAAATGAGCATTCAACCAAAAGAAAATCATAAGCTGATTCTACCATAAATCTTGCGCAGCTCTGGTGGCTGTTAAAATTCCACCAAAATCCACATGCTAACGATGTGATTCCAATCAATCCAATTTATCAACCTTGCAGGCTTAAAACTTAAAACTGATTAAAACTATCGCACCATTATGATCAACTCATTGCTGCTGGAAGTAGGATTTTGCAAAGTGCAACACAAAGTGGAAGTTTTGGCTTGCTTAACACTGAGAAGTTAAGAGGAAACTATAAACTTTAAGAAAAATGTCAGGCCTGATCATAAAAATCTCTGCATTCAGTAAGGGCTAATCCTTTTTCCTCTACATTTTTAAACATTCATCTGCTCAAGCAGTCATATAATTTATACCCTAAACATTTTCAAACACCATTCATATATACCATTCAAAGATAGGAGTTTCTCATCCATGCCATTTCCATTTCTTCTGCTTTGGACTTCAGCCTCCTTCTCTTCAACAAAACAGGGAGGTGTCCATTTACAGATGGGGGAAACGACTCCATTAATCATGGAAACGGATTCTTTATGTAGAAAAAAGGCATTCTCCACACTTTTTCCACATAAAGACGTGATATTCATGTGGAAATGCCCTGAATTAGTTTTCATGAATAGGGCCCTTGGTGACTAATTCTTTTCTGGGGAGGGTAACAGGCAAATGCTATCCAGATGCATTCCTCTGGAATTATTCCCAGTTTCTGGAAGTGAAAACTACTGTACCTGTAGCACAATACAGGGCAGTCAGTGAAACTTGATATCAGCATAAATAGTGCAACAGTGCTCCCTTCACTTCTCGCCACTGCCATAAAATTCTGATCTCTTGTAAACATCCACCAAATGACCTTTCAGTAATTCAGTAATACCTGTACCTATTCACACATGTGTCTGTGTGTGAGAGGGGCAAGTGAGGCTGTGAGATTGTAATCCCACCTCAAAAACTGAGTCGAACAAGCAAAGAAACTCTTCCAGCTTTGAAAACTTGCTCGCTCTGATCAGCAAAAGGAAATATGAGAACAGAGATATTACTTATTCTACTTAAAGTGATTCTTAGAATGGATTCACTATACCCATCCTGCTTAGGTGATGTCAGCACAGTAATTTAGGAGCCCAGTGCTACAAATAATTGCAATGATCCTAATGACAATGCTGCCGTGACATCCTACATACAGTTTATTCATTATGTACTACCTTTCAGTCATAAATATTAAGATACTTTATAAAAAGTAATGACTGCTATGCTCAAGGCATGGACATGGGGCAGGAGGATGTGAAGTGACTTGCACAAGTCATTCAGCAAATATTTTCAGTGGCAGTGTCAGGGATTAGCAAAGTTAAACATAAGTAAATCCTTAATAAAGAGGTCTAAGTACAGACCAGCCTCTCAGTTTGTCTCCACTGCAGAGATAAGTACCTTCTTGTAACTGCTAAAATAGTTCAAGAAAACTTCTTCAGAACTAAGAGCAAACACTGTGGTCATAAAGACTGTCGAACTATTTGTCAAATGAGTAGGAAAAAATCTCACATTCCTGGTATAATAACGTCTATTTTTAACCCTGCAAGGTTTACTTTCTTATATGTATTTTAATATTTCTTTCTAACTATAAACCAAGAGGGAACATTGTGTTTGCATTTTATATTCTCTGTCAATCAGACAGAGACTATGCTTCAACCTTTAGAGCATGTTTGATGGTCGACACGAGATGTACTGCAATGTAAGATGTAAGATACTTATATCAAGGAAAAATAGATTTAGTGTTAGTTATCAATAAAGATGATATTTAGATTTTTGCACTGATTGTCCTCTGAAGCATAATCAAGGCTAGAAACCACCTATTAATATTTTAGTGTCCATCTGGGATAATGGTCTGATTTGGATCCCTCATGGATTGTTTCTGACTATTCTGACTAAGTGTTCCTAAAGATTTGGAAAAGAGAGTTGACTAGTGCTAGTCAGCCACATTTCCATATTGAAAAAGGTTGCCCTTTTGAAATATTGGTTAAAATCATGTTGAGGGATTCTACATAATCAAACTTGTGAGTAAGGATACCTGTGCCAATGTTCTCTCCTATTCTGGCATGAATAACTGGGAAAGCAGACAAAGCAAAAAGAGGTATTATCAATACTTAAGTATCCATGCACTACGTTCCTTCTATTCTTTTAGCAGAATGCAGCACTGCATTGAGAGCAATCCCACTACATCTGATCTGTACCCTACTCCTCTATTTTTGCAATATCCTAAAATTAATAGGTAATCTGTAGAGTACAGTATTTTGGTGTCATCCATCATCTCCATTTCTATCAATATGAGATACATGTGTTCTTCATATCCACATGACTATTTGAAAGTATCCAGCTGCTTTTATTGCTATTTCCTGGCATCCCCTCACCCCTTTACTACACAGGCTGATGTATCTTTCCAAGAAATAATACTTTTATCTTTCAATATTACCCAAACTGCAGAGCAGCTTTCAAACATTCACTGTCATTCCTATATGCTTTCACCAGAGAAATATCTTCTTCTTGCACAACTAGTAAGTGTAGATTTTCCTTCACAAAATATAATTAGCTTAAGGCCTGTCTCATGAGTAAGTAGTATATCTCATATTTGTTTCATATATTACCCACATCTTACTTCATTATAATCAAGCACCCTTGGAAAGCCAGGACTTCTGTTTTTTTTCACAGTTTGGAATTGCTTCCAGTAATTTATGAGATACTGGATTGTAATTGCTTTGCATGAGTAGTTGTTTGGGATAAGAAACTCTTTGGGGCACTTTTAAAAAGATTTAGAAATGTATTGTGTACACATTTCCAGAGGTTGTTTCATTCTATCATAAGGTATATAGGATAAATCTTCTTTTTGAGATATTTCTTCTTCTCCATTGCCCACAGAAAGAACCTAGAAAACTATCTTATAGCAAAGCCTACTCTTTAGACTGTTGCAGTTAGAGGAAACCTGCCATTAGTGACCATCTTGCTCTCTCTCAGGGCTCCTGATGACTCATAACAGAGAGGGAGACAGGTTTAGTTGACACACAGTCAGAAAATAAGGCATTCAATCACATGTAAAAACTATAGGATGCAACTAAACTTCCAGAGGAAGTTCTGACCTAACTTTCTCCTTAGAAAATGTGCAATAAATGTTATATTTGTGGCAGCGTGATGAGATACAGAGATTATTGGCACTTCTCTGTGATAGCCTACGCAACCCTGACTCCTGGTTGCACCAATACTGAATAGCATGTAGCAATAAGATCTTTGTATTAGATCACCAGCCTCTGGATTTTAAATATTCCAGAGTGTATCAGTAAGCCTCATCTGCTGTGGAGTATATGTTAGGATTTGCAAAGATACTCTATCTATTCTCTTCACCTACTCAGACTGTATAATTTAGATAATAATCTAGAATATTTGTAATTTGGGGGAAAAATCATTGCAAACCACATTTCTTCTTCTCTGCTGTGCACTCGCTGACTTGAAATTACCTTCAAATGTTCTTCATTATTTTTAATGTTCTCAAATGCAAGAATACCTGCTTGTTTACTGGTCAGAGCTCATGTGCTGTAATCTGATGAGTAAGGATGATTTGAAAGATTCAAATCATATCATCTTCTCTGGAAGCTAATTGCTTTAATGACTTTAACCACACAGCATTTTATTATATGTAGATCACAACAGCTTACTTCCCTAACAGCCCAAAGAATCAGTCTTTTGTAAATACATAAACCAAGGATGCTTCACAGCCCCTATGAGAAATAGTTTCTGTGTTTGGGCACTGTTAAATGGACATATTTTTTTCTGTTCAGTATAAAAAGTGGGGAATGATCTGTGTGTCATATTTTAGTTCACCAGAGTAAATAGCTGTTCTGTATTTCTCAGGAAAGGCATAGAACATTATTGGCTAAAAATAGTAGATCTGCAAAGATGGCTAATCCTGCAAAACACTTAAACACAGGTGTGGTTTTATTTGTGCAATTCATGTTTATCATGTGCTGAAGTATTTGCAAAAGTTAGATCTTCAGATATTAGAGGCTGGATTTCCAGTACTCAGTAAATGTGAGCACCCGCACTTGCATGTTTTTTGAAATCTGTAGCCCGATTCTCACAAATTTTGGCTCCTAATATTGGAGCAAGGCACTGAGGTGGTATATCTTTCCAAATGTTCTTATTTACTAGAATATTGAACAAAGTCCCAATACAAAATGCCAAACTAGACATCTTGAAAGATATCATAATTTTTTTAATAGCAACAGAAAAAAATCTTAATACTTTGTGCTGATTAAAGGAAAAGGTTTATCCTGATGTATACTTCAATTCTTGATTTCTTTTACCTTGTTCTTTTACTTTTTTTATTTTGTTTTTAAGAACTAGAAACTGACTGATTGGTTTCCCTGAAACGGTGATGCTACTGCAGCCATAGTCATCTGGGCTGGAGAAAATCAGCTGTCATATATGCTGTGAAATGAAGCAAGGGTTTAAAAAGGCCTTATAAATAGATCCACTCCTCACTAACATTAAAATGAATTCCTCCCCTTCTCTGACTTAATATAACCTGAATTTGACCTGCAGGGCATATTGCAAAGCTCATCTTTTTTCACTCTATTTGAAAATGGAGGTATACAATAGCTATTGTAAAAGCAGGGCATTGATAGAGCAGGGAGGAGGATCAGTGTGTGAAGAGATGCTTCTTAAATTGCTGTACTCAGGAGGTATTTTCAGATTACATCAATGGCATTTAGACCATATAGAAAAGTTGCTTTTTCACATTTGCAGGACTCTAAATAAATAAATAACCCCGCTGCATGAGCTACACAGTATTATTTTTTTACATTGCTTGTTACTAGCCTCTACAATGCTCCTCTTACAGTTGAGATTTCTGGGGTCAGGCAGTGATTCTGGCAGGGAGGGTAAAATGCTCAGTTTGTCAGGAAATATAAATAGGACTAATTTACCAGTATACTGTCCTTGCTTACAACTAACTTATTCTTCTTTTTTTTCTTTCTCTGCTGTCAAAGAGTATATCCATCCATGAGAGTGAGTTTCTCTTCGCTGTGTGCTGCACACCTTTTAGGACTGCTATTTGCATGGCTCTGCCTGTGGAGCAGGTCAGGCTCTGCTTTCACCATTCACCCTAGAACTGGCTTTGGCAGTAGCATCTCAGGAGCATCTTAGTGATCTTTCCGCGTAGCATCCCCCCTGTTATTTTGCATAACAATCATGACAAAGTGCTGAATTGTGAGGGCTGATGTTGACTGCACCATCACTGTGAACCGGAGTGTTGCCATGCACTGCCCCTAGAGCAGTCCTGCAAGGGAGATGCCAGAAGTGGTGCAAATGGTGCCAGGGTACCTGTTGCAGTGCTCATTGCTCATTAAACTGTGGAGCATCCCTTAGCTTCCCATGCCGACCCACCAACACAGCAAGGGGCTGTCTCTGCTCCACAGAGCCTGCTCCTGGTTCTCTGTCCCTGTCTCTGAGATGGCTAGCAAGCGCCAAGGATGGCCCTTGGAAACAGCCACAGTATCTGGGACATGATAAGTGCTACCTGCAAAAAAAATAAAAAAGGAAAATGGGGGGGGGGGGGTGATGCTTACGGCTTAGTAAGATGCAGGCCATAAATCACTCTGGAATGTCCCATGCGCTGTAACATTGTGAAATCTGGCATCCCTTTCCCCCAAAAGATCATGATGTTCCATCGGTTGCATGAACTGTGCTGCTATGAATGCTCAGGTGCTGTGTGTACCAGCAAAAGTACTAATCAATTCCATTTCAGTGGTGGTATTAAAGGCTTTATTCATGCCCCAAAAGAGTGTTATGCAGCTGTTCAGTGCTTTCTTTTAGAACGTATGTGTGGGAGGTAGGTTGCATAATGAGACATAGCCCTATATTATGTCCTCATCTGTATGTGGGAGGGTTTGAGCAAGCAGAAACACATCACAATTAAAAAAAGGCCTTGAAGAAACACCTCTTTTGGCTCATAGAAGAACAGACCACATGAGCATTTCAAGATGTCTCTACAGCATCTCCAGAATAGCAAAACCCTTGATTTTCTTTTTAGCAAATGGAGGTAAGTTGCTTCCTGGAATTCTATTTCACTGAAGCAAAGATCTGTCTGCCAACACACTGTAATGCTGCCTAACGATAACTATTTATAATCTGGGGTCGTGCTGATAATTTGCAGATGATTTTGGTGAGATCAGTACATCTGAAGGAAAACCGGGCCCTATCCCTGTAAGGGTACATCTGCTGACTCCAGATTTTAGCACTACACTTTCTAGCCTAGATGTGTATGCTTTGACATGTCTTTAATATGCCAAAGAGTGAAGAAAAGTAGGATATCAGTGGATAGCACAATTGAAATTTTGCCTAGGAATACATTTTTACAAAAGACCAAATGCACAAAAACGGTTCTTTCATTCTTTGTGGAGTGCCTTTTTGCATGTCTTGCTCTCAGCGTCCTCTCAGGCAAAGTTTATCCAGAGTCCTCCAGCGTCAGTGCACTCTCTCGATTTCTGAGATTCCTTTTTTTCAGTTTGTCAGGCCTTTTCTCCTCAGAGACCCAACAGCTTTCATTGACATCTCTGCTCCAACTTGTGCCAAAAACCATGCTTAAAGAAGTTCTTAGGGGGTAATCACTTCGTAAGTCCAGGACTCACCATCTTTTTGCTCATCTTTGCTATTGTGTTAGTTCCTGTCTAGTTCTCAAAAATAACCAACAAAATTTCATAAAAATGCTTTTAAAGCACTTCAAGAAACTCTCATTCACTCTTCCTTATAATACATCTATTCTTACTTTCTCAGTGCAAGTACCTTTGTGGGATATACAGCTCACATTAGTTATATTGTAACAAAAATGTAAATTAAGTATATAAACACTTACTCTGTCATCCAAATATATAGCCTAATTTTCAAAATTTAAGAGGCATTTCTACTAATGTTATGAGAAGAGAGAGGCCAAAACCATTCCTAATTTTGGTAAATATATTTTCACTGAATTTAACACATACAGGCTCCTCTATTTACTTTTGGACCGAATCTGTATATCATAAAATTTCTGGGAGCTTTCCATAATAGAGTTTTTTTAGTGAAAAGTGCACTTTCAGCAAAACTGAAATTCCTGAATGAGAATTTTTATTTCTCTGAAAATTATCATTTTCATTTCTACAAAATATTTTAAAAACCTAGTATTCAAGTATTGAATCTGAAGAACTGTATTACCAAGGTTAAAAAGCAGCAAGTAGTCCAGCTGAAAAGTTTGAGGGCTAGGTTTTTAAATGACATGTCCATTGCTACCCTGCCCCATGAAGTATGGCATTCAAGAAAATGGTGCTTCTCAACAGGAGAAACTTCTGGCCTTGATGTTTCTGAAGGTTTCAAAACCTCCTTAATACCACTTAGAACCGTGAGTATCACAGGATTTGGATTTTTGGAAAAAAAAATCATCTTCATGATTTTAGGGAACAATTTTTGTGTCTTCCCACTTGCTAGTTTCCCCAAGACATCGTGGCGTTTCAGGAAATACAATTACATATTCTGGAGACTGAATATCTCCATGTTCCCTTGCACAAAACATTCTGCTGTTGGCACATGACATTGACATGCTTCATGGCCCAAAGATGCACCATGCTGCCAGGCCCCATGACAAGGTGCCTGGCTCAGTTCTACAAAAGACCATCTCTAGTGCTGGGGTAGAGCCACGGGGGAAACATCCCAGCTGTACCCATATTCGAGACCAGACTGAGATCCACTAGGCTCAGGCAGGACATTCAATGTGTTATGCGCATATGCAACACTTCAAAGCCAAAGTTTGTGAAAGAGGCATCAGGATAATATCTAATAAGTATATAAAATACATTAATGTGGATATATAGCTTTATTGTATGTTTTTATAATATTTTGTGACATTTTCTGAATTAGTTAAAATGCCCTCAGCATTTATACATTTTTCGTGCTGCCATTTTTACATACAGTCACCTGCCTGGTACACACTGACTAGACAATTTTAATTACTGCTATTTAGTTTCTAACAAGGCTGTTGATCCAAAATATGTATGCCATTAGTATAAGCTTATTTAAATAACATTGCCTGGTTTTGCAAACATTCATAAAATTGGAAAATGATCTACACTGAAGTGCACAGCCTCTCGGCTGTCACATTATCAATACATTGAGTTCTTTATGAATAATTTTCTATTTATGTCTTCTAGAGGTAATCAGAAAGGAGTCATTTTAAATAAATTTCTCTTCACAGATGATTGATTGATTATAGAAAATGTAGTTTCCCATCCTTTCCAAAGATCTAGTTTCATATGTAACTAAGCATTTAACTGTATTGGAAGCAAGTTGATTTTACTATTCTCCAGCTAGCCTGGTACAACCAACAACTGAAAACAGTGAGGCAGCACCTAAAGAAATGAGCAAAGCACGGCCCATCATTGCTTACCCCTCACTTTTGCAGTAGAGAATGCATATGGATATTCAGCGGTTTTCAACTTGTAAGACAAGCAAAATGTGCAGAAGTCTCCCAAACTGAAGGGGCTGACCAGCAGGGAAGGCTCCAGGGGCGAAGCAGGCAGCTCCCTCCTTCCTCCCAGGCTCCTTGAACTGGAGACAAAATGTCTGGGAAGGGAGACAGGCCTGCCCCGAGGAAGCTGCCCCCCGCACGGATGGACGGATGGACGGATGGCGAGCTGCTGCTGGCCACCGGGCCTGCATTTGGGCTTGCTTTGCTTCGTTTTGTTTTGCCTGCTGTGATAACAGACAGCCTACCCCTGCATTGCTTTCGCTGACCCGTACACATTGTTCCCTTCCACTTTTTAAATATCTCTTGGGTCGCTGAGCGCTCAAACAATTGACAAATATTAGGGTCATAGTGTGATATTCATTATCAGCTGTGCTTGAGGCATAACTTCACCTCACAGTTGAAAATGGTTACGAATGTAGGTTTCTACCCACAGAAGTTCCTCTGCCAAAACCGAATAGATTGTAGCTCTGGCCTTTAGAGAAGGGGAGGGATAAGCCGTCCCATGTGATGAAATAGCCTTTCTTTGTCAAACATAGTTGGTTTCAGTTATGACTCGATATGAAAAGACAGGTTCCTAAAGAAAGTTTCCACATTTTAGTGCCATTCATAAATATTTTAACTTGCTTTTACTTAATGCACGAATGAAAAAACCATAAAGAGGATTTGACCTTAAACCCTTAATTGACAAAGACTAGTTTAAATCCTCTGCAATAGCCGACTAATGCAGTACCATTATGAATCATAAGGAAGCTTAGCATGATGCATTCTCATTGTCACCGAACTAGTTAAAGCCAGTGAAGCATGACTAAATTGTTGTGACATTTTCCCAGCCCTACTATTACCTGTCAGATGGGAAAAAATCAAGGCGTCAGGACAAGCTTCCATATTGATGTGCTTGCTGTTGATATTAATTGATGTAAATGGATAAGCTTGTCCATCAACAGTAACAAGCACATCTGCTCATTGTAAAAAAAAAAAAAAAAATCTTCTTAACCTTCTGTTCTTTTCAGACTCCTTTGATATGAAAAAACACTCAGTTCTATACTCAGCAAATATGATGTCTATTGTGTTTGTTTTTATATTTTTTTCTAATTTGCTGACAAAATGAAATATGAACTATTCTGGTATTTCATGTTTTTGCTCACAATGGATTGAGTTATATAAAGTAGGACATGGACAAGTTATAAAAGCCAGAACAAGCTGAGTCCCTAATAGTCTTATATAACTGCAAACAGTCTGCATCTGCTTTAATCCATCATCTTCCTTACTACTCTTCAAAAAAAAATCTTTCCTTTTCTCTCTCTCTTTCTTTCTTTCTCTTTCATTATATTAAGTACAAAGACAAAGTTTTCCATAGACTAAAAGAACAAAACTTTTCCTGAGAGGTACTACAAAGACAGACAGCAGAGAATCCTTTGGGTTATTTCCTGGGTGAATTAACTAATTCCTGAGGAATACTACATGTTGTGATACAGAGCTCTCCTAAAGATCTTGCTCTCAGTACAGTACTTGTGACAACAATGCCTGCTCATAAAAAGAACATATTTTTCTAAATGTCATGCTCTGCCCTATGAATATTTTTCCTTCTGCTTAGTAAAAGAAAAATAATAACAATTAAATGTACAATATAAATAATCATGCTGAATTCCATGTATTTTCATTCAGTCATGATTTGAGTTTAATTAGAAATGTGATGTCTCCTAACAGAAGTATGCACTGAACATCATGTTTGTTGTTTTGAAATCATATTAATGAAGGCAGCCAGTGCTGCAGACTATATTTAGCATCTCTGTTGATAGAAACAGGGAATAATTCAGAAATATCTTCATGTTGGTGAAATATTTACTGGAAAATAAAACCAAACATACCGAGAGAAAGGTAAACGGAAATGTAAGCAAGGCAAACAGAAATACTTTGAATGCAGTACACAAGAAAACTGAGCTATCTTGAAAAGCAGCAAACTTACACGTTTTTGAATACCTAAATGGCACCATCATCTGATAAAAACCTGCTACTTATTTTCTTATGTTTTATCTGACATAGCTGTACTTTGCAGTTTGACTAATCTGAAAGTAATGCTGATGTCTGAAACGGGCTTGAATACTCATGAACGGCAAAAAGATGTCAAATTAAACTTCAACTCATATCCTCTTTGTTATAAGCTATGTTGGCATGTGTCTTATTCCACAAAGGTCTTTCAGTCCTTCGAAGGCTGTGCCTGCAAATCTAGACCGTATGCAGCTCCTGTTAGTAATTTAAACAAAGAAAACCAGTTAGGCTATTGTTGAAATGAACACTTCTTCCACACTATTTCCCGGCAAATGAAATCTTGCTCTGAAGGTAACAGTTAGTCCCTATTTATAACATTCTTACTCAAGGGAAAATGCCGAGGATTTGGTACGGTCCAGGCTACACTCTGACAAGTTTTTGTCTTCCAGGCAGAGCTCATAAAAAGCAAGTTACCAGAAGACTCTTTGCAATTGTTCAAGAGTTATTTAAAATAGCCAGGAAAATGCTAACTAACACAAACACCTCGTGATGCTAGATGTGGTACTCATCTTCAGTAGAATCATTCTTCCATGTCAGGACAGAAAAACTGTAAAAAATGCTGAAAAGATGTTTCAGTGTGATATGTGACCATTCATTTCTCCTGGATCCTATAAGAGTATTTATTTATGAGACCAAAATTTTCTGTTCATGTAAACTGAAAGAGCACTGATGCACTCATTGACTTGTAGCCATTTACCATAGCAGAGAATATGGCTCAAAGGCTTTATAAGGTAAAACATTTATATTCTGCTATTTAATAGCTACTTTTTAGCAATTAGAATTGAAATAAAAGAAAATCTTTCTATTAGACCCCACCGAGACATAATATTAGCTATAGAGATGTAATTCCCTTTGAAACTTAAATAAATAATGTCTATTAGTTCTATTTTCTCTCTCTAACGCTTTTAAAGGATAGAATATTTTCCTTATAATTCAGAACCATATTAGTGGGTAATCCTTGCCAATAATTGATCTAAACTAATGCAAGTTTGAAAATAGTGAAAAGTGATAGGAAAGAATGGGAAATACGCATGACTGAAAAGGGTTAAAAAGAAAAGACAGGTATTTCTTATAACAGGAACAGGAAAATATCATTTTATACTCTGTATATTTACATTTTGTACAGGCACAAAGGAAAAGTATTTGGTTACCACTCATCTGTGGGATGATAACTACTTTTTGGCCAAATTTCAAGAATTAGCAGCAGTTTTACTAAATCCCCACAGATACTACATAACAGATAGGATCTAATCAGAAATGATTCCTTCCAGAATTTGATCTTACCTAAATATAAATCAGATAAATTATGAAAAATAGGATGAAATAGCAGATTCAAGCTTACCAATCTTTTTATAATAACCAATCTTGATTGTATTTTAGCTTAAAACCTAAAATTGAATCATTAAGAATATCCCTAGTTGTCAAAACCACTGTTGAAATCAGCAATAACGCTATGGCATTATTTATTTTCTATCTCGGAAGTTATATTTTAAAATATAGTACAGATAACATCACAATAACCATTGCAAAAATCATGTAGATGTTGAGTGCCCAACAGGTCACACCATGATTTATCTCAACTCTCTCAATAACTAGCAACACAGTGGTCTAAGCCTTTTATCATTTTGACTCTGAAGTAACTGAACTGAATTTAGCATTGTTATTCAGCTCTAATCTGTTATAACTGAGAGTAGAAATTGTCTCACTCATTGTGTGTGTTTGCGTGTATGTGTGTGCAAGTGTCAATGAACGTAGGTATTACTTTCCAGTGAAGCCAGATCTACCCTTTACACAACCATATGGTTCAAGCCTCTAAGATTTATGGTAGCTATATATTTTAAATGTCAAACAAATTAAAAGACAAAAACTAAGGAAGAAAAGCTTGCTTACTTAGATGAGAAACATGGGAAAAAACCCCATGGAGGGAACTGTAACTTTTCTTAAACTAAGAATGCACATTTCAAATGATGAAACAATTCACAAATTCATGCATAATTTATCATTTTTCAGTAAAAAACATTTTTAAAAGTCAAAACACTTCACACTGACATTTTCAAAGTGAAGTGTTTTGATTTTTTTTATTTCAAAACAAGTTTTCATTTAGAAATTTACTGTTTTTAAGAATAAACCCCTGAAAATTAAATATTTTGGTCAATCTGAACAGAAATTGTTTCCTAACATAATTTCTTTGGGAATATTAAAAATGTTCAGATTAGTTTTTCAAATTAGCTATTCTTTATCCATTTGGCCGCTGATCCAAAAACTCAGTTATTCACATAGCTCTCCTGTAGCATTGTTATAAGACTACCACAATAGGCTCAATAGCCTTTTCAGCTCCATTAAATGCATCTGAGTTAAGTATTTAAGCTTCCATCATCTGTGTTACTGTTCTGTTAATGTTAATTCAGTTTGACCACGAAAAGAACTCCTATCTGAAGAGGAATTGTACATTAGTTGTTGCTTTAAAAAATAGCAATTGATAGAAGAAATAGAACTCATGTTTCCAACACCCCTTCTTTTGCCAAAAGTTGAACAGGAGAAAAAATAAAACAATTTAGCCATATAATAGGAATGAAAGGAAGCACTTGCATTTTTATATGGACATGCTGAATATGATTCATTTACTAAGGGACTGAGGGATTATACTGCTACCATAATATGACTAGCACAACTCAGTTTGTAGTCAATGGGTCATTCTCTTCTCTCCCTGCTAGTATGCAAATTTCTTGGCACAAAGTTCCAAAATGAAGGGAAAGAAACAAGCAGAGCATACAATTTAAAAAAGAGAAGCTGGATCATTTCTAGATAACAAAGACTATCCTGACTGCAATTTTGTCTGTCCTGTTCCACATCCCCTAAATAGATCAGCTTTGTGTTTTAAGAGTCATATAGAAGCTGAGCTGAATTTACTCTGGGAGCAACTAGGCTGATACGTTCATGGGGCTTCATCAGATGGACCTTGGATTTCGAGCTTACTCAGGGGTGCATCGAATACCCGCTAGGTGGACAGGTAGTGGCAGTGAAAGTATGAAAGTTGGGACAGCAAGATTTAATTATTTGCTATTGCTCTTTTTAGAGTCCATGGTGAAAAACATTGGTGAAGCAACAAAACCTACAAAATTCAGCTAGCTCTATCTGCAAGTCACTGAAGTAGGCAAATCTCTCGTCATTCTCCAATTTATTGAAAACGTCAGTACTAAAAAAACCAGTAGCCTTGCTATTGTTGCAGTTCAGCCTGAAGCACCACATGTTTCACCATTTTAACTGGAAGCAAATGGGTAGGATGGGCAGGTTTTGCATTCTGAAATAATTCTGAGGGGAAGAGGGTGTCTCCATGTATTTAGGCCTGGTGGTGAAAAAACTGAGAAGCATCCTCGCAAATTAGCAATATCTCTGCATCCTAAGCATTCCCTAGATTTCCCAGCTTGTTTTTCTCCTAAAACTTCTGAAATTGTTACAAAGTATAAAAAGCTGAGACCAGAAACTTTTGCGGAGTGAGGAGCAGCAAGAGACAATGGGTTAAATCTTGACCAAGAGAATCAAATGTACAGGGAATCATCGAGCTGCACAGGCTTGAAATAAGATCATTTCAAAGCTTATAAGTGAACTGGATGCTGCCCTTTAATGTGCCACTAAACAATTCATAAAGTTCATGGTTGGAGGTGACCCCTGTTACTGTGTTCCTTCTTGCCAGTGTTTCTAGGAAAAAGCTATTGCACAGCTGTAGGAAGTTCTGCACAGGAGAACACAGGTTTATCTGAAACAAACCAAGGATTATCGTGATCACAGATGTACTGGCTGGGAGCCTAACAATGTATCACATATCAATCAGTAAAGACTGGGATCTCTTAGACTGGGAGGTCTTCAGACTTCCACTTTCCCTATGATCAGATTCTTCAAATTCACTTCTTTGTTTGTTTGTTATGTAAAAGGTTTTAAACTGACATGAGATTAATTCCTTGTAGCAATTGTAACAACAGGTTTGTCTGTAATTTATCCCAGTGTTTTGAAACCAGATTCATTTTATGCCAGAAAGCATATTGGTACAATGTGTGTGCTAGAGCAGTTAGGAGTTACCAGATTTTAGTGATCAGTCTGGCCTTTCATGTTCTTTAGGCAGCTCCCACTTGCTTATCAATTATACTGTATTTGATAACTGGGGTGCTAGCAGTTGTGAAGGAAAACATGTAAGACATTTATCACTTTCATGATGCCCAGCATACTCTAAGCCAATTTCAGGAAAAGCATTGCCTGGAGCAACAACTCCAAACTGTGAGAGCTCTGCAAGGCTCAGATGCTGTGGGCATGAAGGTGATGATGGGTGAGTGCTACCACACAGAGCGGAGCTCCTAAAACACCGGCAGATGCCTAAGCATGCTGCAAAGCACAAAATCAGTCAGGAGGCTGCTCTGTCTTACACCCATTGAAGTACTTATGCCATGCTAATGAATAAATATGAGCAATTTCAATGGCTATTCCCAAACTTAATGGTTCAAATGAAGCAGATATTTGCACATGCAGTCAGCTAGGGTAGCATCTGCAAATACAAAAATTGAAATCAAGTTTGAAACCAAAGGAGTAGCATAGAGAGAATATGTTCCTAATCTGCTCCTCTGCTCCAGGAGAAGTCAGCTGTCTGAAAGGGACAAATGTTGCAAGCTGTCAGTGATGTCATGTAAGAAATTCGGGAAACTAAAGTTAGGTTAAGCTAGTCAGTGTGAACACGCTCCCAAGGAACTGCACTGATAGTAAATGTAAGTAGATCTCTAAAATAATATTTTCTTAAACAAAGTAGCAAACACTCTGTTTTCACCTGTACTTCCGAACTCACGCACATTCACATTCTTTTTTTGATACCTTATGAAATAGGATTCTTTCATAATAAGTTATAAGAATCAAACAATAAATATTAACAGACATCACCAAGATCACCAGGAGTAACGGAAATAGTCAAATGCAAACTAATGATTTCTGAAAGCAAAAGAACACATAGTACTGGAACTTTTCTCATCACTTCTATGTGAGAAAGGATTATTCTTTTTAAATTAACTTGTCTCTATAACAGTAAAAACACATTTCTGTTTCAGCATACAGAAATGCCAAGCTCTTCAGTATAGAAATAACTAAAGTTACCAGAGGCCACTAGATACGTATAGAGTTTCTTTTTCAATACCAGAGGCCACTAGATATGTATAGAGTTTCTTTTTCAATATGACTGTGTGTAGCAGTGCACTATACACATGGCCCTTGGTACTATCATGGTATTCAGTGGTGTTACTATAAGCAGAACTGCTCAATGAAGTCCAGTGCAGAATAAGCTGTTGAGAAAAAAGAAAAAAAGTAAACCAGAAGTTTTCCTAAATTATATTTCAACTTGTACTATTTACTTTATGAAGAACAGAACCTACTGGATTATTAATGATGACAGGTAAAACTGAATTTGCTGTGGCAGCAACTCTTGCTTTGATCTACCGTATGCTGTGAGTATCACAGAGCCAGGTCTAGATTGGGAATGTTACAGCCATTCTAGCCATACCAAAACTGCAGTCTCTCTGGGTACAGTTGGCATTATTCAACAGCTAGATTTGAAGGCAAAAAAGTCCTTAGTACAGTTAAAAAGAACCTACTCTTCTTCTTCTTCCTGCTAGCTACTCTGATTTTATCTTCTTATTTTCTTCTTTTTTTTTCTGTTGGTATAGATGGAACAGCATGGTAACCATATCAATAGTGATGCTGCTGATGTGACAAAATATGCTGTAAGTGTGCATTTTGAGATCGATTTCAAATGTTTGACCTGTTCTTGTTTGGATACGAGGCAACTTAGCCTACTTCTACAGAACGCGCAAGTCCACCCTGTTTTAGGCACTACCTGGAGCTAGCTGTCAGTCACCTATACGGTCAGTTGAAAAAATCAGCATCTCCAAGAAGCCATTTAGTCATTTAAACGTTTATTTTAAATGTAATAGTATTTGGTTACATTTGTTTATTTTGGTATAATCAGTGGTATAATTTACTATCCTGTAGGGAAATCACAGGCTGCATGGAACTAACAAATCCAATAAAGGGCCATACCCTAAAACTGCACAGATACAATTGCAGGTGATGGTAAAGGTGACTGAATTTGAAATGTAGTGCCAATAGTGAGAATGTCACCATTAAACATCATCTATTTTCTGTCCTCTCACAGCAAATATATTTTGGCACTAGACATTTCAGCAGTTAACTGACCATTTTTGTTCTTCTGGAGATGGAGTTTTAGACTAGGTTAGTAAGTATTCAGCTGAAGCCATTTCTGATGTCCGGACTAAAGAAAATTGTAACTCCAGCTGTCAGCTTCCAGCAGCCAATAACAAACCAGTTTGCTTGGAAAATTTGCCTATTTTTATTAAATATTATGTATACTAGCATGTGTGAGCACTGCACTTTAAGAGTGCTATGTCCAGGTTTGCGTTCTTTACCTTAAAAGGTCGATTCGATGCAGTCTACGCTTTTGTAAGAGAAGGTAGAAAATAGAGCTATTTGGGTTTTTTTCCCCCAGTTTTCCAATATATAAAGGTTTGTTTACTTTCTTCCTTTTTTTCCAAACATACATCTACTCAGGAAGATATCTAATTGAGTCTGAAAAAGCTTTCTGCAAACTTACCTGAGATGTTAATCTACAATTGTTATTTTATGTTTGTGTGTGTATGAGTTTACAGATATACACACACATATGCCTGAACATATGCTTAGGACAATTAAAAGACAATATCAAGCAAAAACAAAATTCAAGACAACTCTCCCTTTTTAAGGTTCATTTTAACATGTGCTTTGATTTGAGTGGGAATATTTTAGAAGCATTTTGCAGGAAGGAAAACCAAGTAACTTTCCAGACAGGCAGTGGTCTTTGTCATGCCATTTTAATTACTCACTTCTTTTATGCTTCATCTGTGACACGGTTAACACTTATACAGCCAAAGAGGTCAAGGAGCAGAAATTTATAAAAGCTTGAACACTCTGCCTTTAGATCCTTCTCAGGCAAGTATTTCTACTTTATCATTATCCATTCTTTATTTTTTTTATAGCTACAGTGAGTAAGCTGGCAATACGCAACTTCTGTAAGTATGTCTTAACCCTGACCTATGTGAAGCATATCAGAACAACGGTGGGTATTTCTAATCACACTATAGGAAACAGCTTTCTGAAAGTGGCTGTCACAGCATGTCACTTTGTCATATTTACAGGCACACAGGTATTTGAAGCACCCCAAGGTATCTGTAAGTAATTGGCATTATGATTCCAATCCATTGCTAGCTATGAATTAAATATCTAAACAGTTTTGGTTAACAAACTAATTAGCCTAGTGGCAAATTGTATGTTTAGCTTATTCAACAAGCTAGAAATAGAATGGAGGCTAGGCACTGCTGTGCCTGAAGTAACTGAGATTTTTGATTTGAAAGTGAAAGGCAAACAAGTTAAGATGTATCTTACTGATCTACATCATAGACAGTTTAAGACCCCTCACCTAATCCAAGTCTGTCAAAAGAATCTATGCATTCAATAAGTAGTTTGTGGCGAGAGGGGTGTAGTAGTGAATAAAGAGGACAGTAAGAAGAGTCTGACACTTGAAAGGTCTTTGACAGCCTGTGGCCGATTGCTGATAGTGGTTAGAATAGACTTATTATCAGCCGTGGTGTACGTTATCAAAATGAACAGTGCTTTTCGAAAATTAAAGTGTATGAAAATAAAAAGTCTCACACTCTGTATTTTTAATAGTTTTGCACTAAAATGCACATTTTCAAAAATAAAAAAAAAACCCTCTGCTTATAATTTTTTTATTATTATTTTTCTGTATAGGACGGGCACCGTTAAACCATAGTATTATTTAAGTGTATTGTTATAGCTACTATTTAAGCTTATACTTATAAAACCAGAATAAGTATTTTTATTTAAAATAAGGAGTTTTGTAAATGGAAAGAAAAAAACAAACATTTTTTTTTAACATCCTTTTGTTTGTTCCTTTGTTACTATCTTGCTCTGCTAGGTTTACAAATCCTAAATAAATAGAAATTAGTGCTCCTTACTTTGCAGTCCATTTGCTTTAGATGTTTGCCTTGAGGGACATTTGTGTATTCTACTAATGGCTGCAGCAGAGTGCTGTCTCATTTTCATTCTGGCAAAAAAAGGCCGTTTCCATGGTTACAGTTTCATTTGCTAGAGAGAAACTGATGGCTGTTAGTGATCCCATCATAAGCAACTTCTGTCAGATTTCTTATCAAGTAGACATATTTTGACAAAGTGAAAGATAACACCATAATAAGAGAACTAAGTTGCTACTCTATGTAATGAACCATTTAGCATTAAATGAAATGTGAAACCACATTCTTAAGACTGAAGGTGGAGAGGAAAAAGTAATATTTATAATTTACGAAAATAAAAATATTCAGTGCTGGAATAATGATAGCCTGCTTGCTTTCTGTTGTCAAGGTAAATCTAGGAGCATAACATTGATTTATATTTTAGGGTCACATACAAATCTTCAACCACCATTTATTTCACAGAAAGGAAAGGCTGCATGGAGCTATAATGACTTTTAGGTTTTCCTGTGTTAGCCATTTAGCTTGGTACGGCCCAAGGCTGAGCTAAGGGCTTAATGCACAGCTGCTAGGTCACACCCCGCTGCATCCCCAACCCCAGCATATAAGACTTAGTCTAGCATTTGCCCCACAAAATACATATTACCTCTATTAAGAAGAAATACTCCAGACTTCGAACTCTGGAGCAGACTGACCAAATCCTTTGTTCCTGCAAGCTGGGCCATGGCTCTAGACTGCAGACAAGATTTGCCCCAGAATACCCTATAGGGGAGAAAGTGCCTATTGGAGCCCTAAGCAACCTGAGATCTGGAGCTGCAAATGACTATCAAAGGGAAGAGAAGATAGTATACTGCTTAATTTTAGAGGGTTTTCTGTATTTTGACACTTTCAGGTTTCATACAGAGACTGCATGGACTGGTCTCCAGGCTTTGTTGGTTCACTGTCTCAGGGAAGGCTGAAAAAACACAAAAAACTAACCAATAAAAAAGGAGAAGAAAGGAGGGAGACAAATAAACCACACTGAAGTATTAGAATAAGAAAAAAATACCATGAAAAACTTATCCCAAGAACTTGGGAAAGAGAATTGAAATAATAAAGAAAAGAATTCTCAGGTAAAATTAAATACTTATTTACTTTACATAACTTGGATACCATGGGGCTTAGTTTAAGATTTGTAGAGTATGCATGTCTTAATGCATATCAAGTTTTTCTTTCTTAGACTCCTCTATATATCTCTATCTACATATAGCTAATTGTTTCAAATTTAATCTCACTTGAAGCAGAGTATCAGTTCATTATTGACCTTGACTTTGTGTAATCATTTAACTCTACATGTGATGTGAAATGCTATCAAATTACAATGGTGTTGGCTGATTCTTACCTATATTAACAGGTTTTTTTATACTTCTCCAGCACATTTGGACACAGAAAGTAACTCTTTAATCAGTTTTAACTAATTCTGTGTTACCTTGTTTTAGAAAGAGACTTCAGAACAACTAGCAAAGAGAGCAGTAGTGATTTAAATCTATTTTGACCTCACTTCATGCTGTAGGTGTACTCTGGAATCATGGCTATACATGGATCTGAATTACTTCCAAAAAGCCTACAATCCCCCAAAAGCACTTCTGAGATACAAAACCAATTGATGCTCTATAGATTCATCTTTGTTTGTCATCAATTATCATCAATTATTTGTTATTATAAATGTTGCATACGTAGTGGAGATTTAAAAGTGTTCACTTCCTTACCCTGACTTGTATTATACTTTAGCAGGATGTAACTTTAATGTACCCATTCAGCACTTTGGATTGCTTTTGCCATTGAAAATATTACTTATAGACACAGTGTGTAGTGGAAACATGGGTGTCAAAAAACAAAATTAATGCAACTAAACTCATTCTTACAAAGTCTTTCAGATCTTGATCCTGCAACAGGACTATTAAAGTGCTAATATATGTATATTCCTGGAAACTTCACGTGAGGTGAGGAATCCATGTCAGTGTTTGTGGATGTGTGACTGTAGCCAGAATCCTCCTCTGCAGGTCTAGTGCTGAGTTACTGTCTCTTTCACAATAGCCAATCATTAGTTTCTTGTACACTGAAAGTTCCTGTTGCTTTGAATCTAGGATCAGTCTCTCTATAATCGTTCATTAACAAGCATAAAGGATTGGATCTTCTACAGCAGTTAGTGTTGGCCTACCTCAAGTTCCACTGAAATTAATGATACAACTCTCTCTGATTTGCATTTGAGCAGAGTTAGGTCCATGGCATATGCTTTTGAAAAATCCCACTCCACATGGTTTCCAAAGAGGTAGTGCTGAGCGAAAGACACTGAACCTTTCGGACGGGATTTCCAACATACATATAACATGAGTGACACAGGAACTGTATGTGTAGCACTCTATTAAATTCCATGAGCTGTAATACCATATTTCTAAAGCTGTGGGAACATTAATATCTATGTTTGCATTGCAGCTGTGCTTTGCCACAACCTTGGGAATCTATCTGCTCGTGAATTAGAGGCCGGGTGAGCGTGTCTGGGATCAGAATAGGGGCTGAATGAGAAAGGATGGGGGATGTGGACAACCAAAGAGCTGTAACTGCAACAGGCAGTGCACCTAGTAAGAGATACAACATTCTTAATGTCTCTAAGATATCTGAATCAGACAGACAGACAGACAGACAATAGATAAATTATCATAGTTACCCCAGAAAGGCTTCCCTCAAACATCAAGTTTTGGATATTCTTACTTCCTTTATTTTTTTCCTTAAAGATGAACTTCAGATGTTCCTGCTTCTGCATTTCCTGAAGCTGCTATTGTGTGGAGCACAAAACTGGCAGATGGATCTTGTCCTTTTACTTTTTATCTCACACCTGATGTTTAAAACAATCTACAGAAGGAAAGAAATAGTCCTTTTTCAGAAAGAGTGGAAGGGATGATTTAACTGCATTGCCAAGATTTCCAGAAATGGAAAATTAAAATGAGCCTTCTTCATAATAGAATCAAAATACCTAAGTGATTTACGGCCAGAGTTGCCACTGCAGTTCAGTCCATCTTAAGTATCTGAATAAGTGGCCTAATTTTCAGCGACGCTTGCACTCACATGGTCTCTAAATTTGAACAGTTGTTGTTATGTTGTCAGGTCCTAGGAATAGGCAGACCTTGTACTTAAGTGCCTAAGAGTTTTAGATTTTTGACTTTCAATAGAACTTGAGCACTTGATTCCCATCAGCTCTTTCTAAAAATCACAGATGAGGAATTTAACCATTACTCATTCTTTGTAAAAAAAAAAAATACATATATTGGTGCAGAGATATTTATTTATTAGTGTCTCAGTCTAAGATGCCATGTCACCTCCTGGTGCCAAAGATCTGCTTGAGCAAACTGACAACTGTGAGCAACAACTAAAACTGACAGCTGCATAACCTTGCCCAACATTAGGAAAAAACAGCCGTTCATTCTGCCCATGCTGGATAAAGCACTTCTCATGTCCAGGTGTCCAGGACGCTACTTGTGTGGGAAAAGGAAAGTTCCTGACTCAAGATGTTTCCTGTTCAAATAGTAAAAGCAAATCTTACAGTATTAGCAATATCTTAAGAAATCCTGGATCTGGCAGATGTGAAAGTCTTGAAATCAGAAGTAGAGAAGTTCCTTAAAGGTTATATGGCAATTACTAATCTGTGCAGTGTTTGAGTGTTTTCCCTGATCACAACTAGTGGCAGGGTACATCATAGGCAGGTACCTCTTAAGAGACAGGTCTCATCCTACATAAAACTTAGAAATGATTTTTCTGAAAACCCATGTTTAAGTCACAAAAAACCCATGCACTGTTGGAGCACTGGCATATTATATTTTCACAGTAATTTGCCATTTGACAAATGCACTGACTTCAGTTTTCCTCCAGACCTATCTCAGCATCCATGTAACAAAGGGAAGGGAAGAGCAAATGTGGTAAAATTCATATCAAGAACCATTCCAATAAAGCTAAGCTGAAATGGATACTGTTTAAAGTATTCTAGTCTGAAGATATTCTCCATTTCATGCGGTCATCTGAATTTTCAAGGTACAGATTTAATTTTTCTATTCCAAACTGATTCCAGAACTGATGCCTTTAGAAGTGTTAAGAATGGATTATATTAAAATATAGACAGGCAGATAGACCGATAGATATCAGAGCATACTGTTTTGGTAACATTAAGATCACAGGGAATAGATATTTAGTTGAGGAGGAAAAACAGAGCATCTGTTAATACCACATGTACCACAAGTTACAAAGGCTTCCCAGCACTGGAGAACAACTTTAAGATTAGACCACAAGCCAGGAGTATGAAAGGTTTCAAAAGGCTCCTGCAAAGGGGGGTATGTAAGGCGTGTTTCTTTTTTATTTAGTATACAGCAACTAAAATTTTGAAGCAAAAAGCCTTTCCAAAATCTTTCTTATTGAAAACGCCACATGCAACATTTCCACATTGTATAAAGAAAACTCTTTTTTTCTCTCTCTCTATTCAGGAGCTTCAGCAAAAAATGACTGTTTCCTTCAAACAATTGCAAGCTTAGTAAGTTAGAATTTTCCAATGAGAAAATGAAATTTCCCAGGCAGCTTTCATGTAATTTTTTCCCCCTACTTCAATCACTCCTGGAGTGGAAAGAAACCATTTAGCAATGTAAACCAATACTGCACAATAGTTCAGTGACAGGAAGTGAAAAATAATGTATCTTGTGGGGAAATTACAGTTACCTAATTAGACAGGATATTGTGACATATAATTAGTTTATGTTTGCTCAGTACTTAAAAAAATGCAAAGCTCTTTATAAATGCTAACCATTAATATTTAACCTAGGCATATATAATTAACAAAAGCTGATTCTAGGCAAAGCATTAGAGCTAATTAACAACCCTATTTTCACGAGAAGTACTATTCTAAATTTTCTTAAAATATTAGAACCTTGTTTTTAAGAATGAAATACAGAACCTGTACAGTGTCCTTAAATATTAAAATAGGAATTCAAGTATTTTTCTAATGAAAACATAACCCACAGAATATCATGCAGCTCTTTTCCTAAGCACTTGTGGGGTTTTTTTTGGAAAGATTCCACCTAACCAAGTCTTACTTGACTTCTGGAAGTTAATGAGATTATGTTACAGAACAGTTTGGCAGCAGACTGAGTGGCCCTCATTCCCTTTCCACTGTCACAGATAGAAGCAATTCTGCGATGTCACTGTGGTCACATCAGCACGAACCATTGCCTATGAGAACGGAACCAGGCCTATCATGTCCAAGTGAAATACGAAGTCTGGGACCTGTGTTAGGTAGTGAAATATGGGGGGAGACAATAACAATCTCTGCTGATTGTAAGAAAAGTCCTTCTTTCATTTAAACAATTAAAGTTCAATCCAAAAGGCAAAAAAAAAAAAAAAAAAAAAAAATCTCGATTTGCAGAAATGAAGTAGCAAAGGTTTGACACTTAGAGGCTCTATTTTTAAGCCAAAAGAAACTTTTATGGTATACAGTGTTGATACAAAGAATAATGACTTCTGCTGTTTCCATCTAGCTACTCTCTGCAGCTTTGCTCCACTGCAAATTTTGCTTGTTACATGAACTATAACACCATATTTAACACTAAAAATATTGTGGAGTGGATTTTTTGTTTGTTTTGATTTGTTTTCTTCAACTTTTCTGTGAAGCAAACAGAATCTGATGCTCAAATACAAAAAAAATGTGTTATAACCAAAATTAAATTTTATGGTTTCTGCTGTATGAATTCTCTTCAAATAGAGAGGTATTACTCTGCTGGCAAGAATGTCCTTTAATCTATGTAAAATGAACAATATCTGCATATTTACTAAATACTGAACTGGTGAAAAAACAAGTTTGAAAAGTCTTCCTAATCAGCAGGATTAAAACAGAGACAGTCTCAGAGGACTTACATGCATGTTATTTTACTGAGAGATTGCTCAAAAACACTCAAAGTGGGACAGGAACAGAAGAAAAACAGGGTGAGTAGCAAAAAAATCCAGCCATGACACATATTAGTGCAATGTGAGAAAATAAAAAAGCAATAAACAAAAATAGATATTCAATGAAATCAGTGCCTGGAAAGCTAAGGGAACAAAATGTGCCTAATGACTGTCCTGTAAACCTTTACTTAGGCAAATGTTCTCTGCTCATGCAAACAGCTCTATTTTTGTTAGCTGGACTGTCCATGTAAGGATAAAATTTTGCAGCTGAGCTCCTAAAAGACTTAAGTATACTTGTTTGCTTGCTCTTGTCTGATTAATACAATGTAATCTGCTACTTCCATTTCCTCATCCTGGGAGACTCAAGAAAATCTTAGCATTAACTCCTAAGATCCATCAGCAAAGTGTATTTGCAATGCATACATGGAGACAGCGTCCTCAGCTTGTTTTGAACGAGTTTAAATCCAGTTTTTTTCACGTAGTAATTGAGGATATGGCCCTTTAAATCTCTATCCATTGAGTTTGAGAATCGAAGCAGTATTATAAATTATTTCAAAACAAGAATCCAGCTAATACCAAAGACACCTCCAATATATTCAAATTTCCAGCCTGACGTCCACAAGTTTTGTTTCCCAAACCATAGAGTTTGCATATCAATGTTATTTTTCAAAATGCTGTTTCGATCTTCTGGACTCGTGGTAACTTTAGATAAATGCATACTTTCATTCCAGCTGATACATGATCTTCTTTCAGTCTGAAGCTGAATTCATTATAAACTATAGAAATATGCAGAAAATGGAGACACAAACCAAGTGGTCTTAATAGATGTGATCTCATCAGGGTTCCATTCGTTAAAGGAAATCATTGAATATTAACTAAAAGTTAATTAGATCTAATTGCCAATTAGAAAGAAAAAGTAATTTGAAACTACCCACTGTCAGGGTCTTCTTATTACCTTGGAGAAGCCTAAATGTTGAAGAGGGCCCTAAAGTATGTTACCTTTCCATACATCAGTCCCAGTATGCTAAGTGCATTGCTAAATTCTGGTTCATTAAAGGAAGTCCCACAGACCTTTGTACCTCCCACAATGAAAGCTTAAATGATCCAAAGGAGGAGGCAAGCAACTTGCATAAAACTGGAAATACTGAAGGATTTCATTCTTTTTTTAAAAAAAAAACATACCCTTTCCTTCAGCTTAGTTTTCTGAAGTTCATCATTTTCAGAATGGATGGACACTAGACTACTGAGGGGTGCAATGTTGAAAGTAAAAAGACTTACCTCTGGAGTTGTAGAAATACTCCTGTTCATGGCTCTTTTCTCCCACCCCGAAGGAAACTCAAGATCTGATGTAGTTGTCCCAGTCAGTCAAGGGGCAAATAAAGCAAAATGACAGACTTAGAAACCTACTTTGGGGCATAATTTTTTAATATCTTGGCCCACAGTTTTTTCAAATAAAATCATATATTATGAAAAGTAACTCTACAGACAGCACAAGAAACTGGAACTTACCTTTGAACCCAAGAACAAGCTTATACAATGTTAAGCAAAAAACACCACCTGTTCCTACCTAATCATTCCTATTCTTGAAGGGCCGCCATTGTCATTAATTGCACAGGTCGCTCCAGCTGATTTCTAAAATGCCAGCAAGGCTCAACAGGCAGCTCATGCGATCAGTTCAAGCACTCAGGAGGAAGATGCTGCAGTAGGCTGAATTCTTTGCATATAGCCTTCTTCAAGGAAGGTTCCCCTTCACACAGAAAAATACCCCATAATAATTCGAGCCTTGTTGCTTGAGGTTTTCCATTGTCTTACATATGTTATAACATCGTCCCAGCATAAGTTGTCCCAACGTCCCTTCATTTGATGGGACTTGCTGTGAATCAATGTGAACTGCACTTTATTTTGCAGTTGAAATTTATATGTTAATTTTTGTCAAGGAGCCAACTGTAGCCACTCTGCAGAAGCAAGTGATGCTCACTTGTTTCACTGGTATTACAGTGCAAATCTCCAGGATCAGCTAGCACCTTCTTTTCTTAAACAGTCCCAACACAGCAAATTTGCCACCACCTCAGTGAAACTTTAGTTGTGATCCCAGCCCACTGGACTGGTTTTGAGATTTTTCAAATAAGATTCTATTATATCGTCTGAAGAAATAAGAATTGATGGATGTCTCCAGGCACCTTTCACTAACTTTATGTTCTGGATCCATATTACAGAGTGCACCTTTATTAAAAGAATTATTAGTCCCAGCCTTAAGGCTGCTATGGGAAAGTTTTAAAACAAGGAATAGAAATTCACATCTCATGTCTCATTATGAAATGAGAGACCTATCAAGACAAAGGTGACATGTAAGGTCTTTCCCATACTTCTACATATTAATAGTATTTCTGCCTTAAGGATTTTGAGAAATAGTTAATACTGCTCTTTAGAATCACAAAGAAGAATATCTTTTTTTTTTTTCTGATTTCTGAAAGCTCTTCTTAAAATGACTGTGTATAATCTGTCTAAGCTTTTAGTACTATAATGTTTATTCTTAAAGGACAGTTATTTTCAGATGCCTGAGCTATTCCTTAGTAACCACAAAGAAATTCTGTGGCAAAGAATCTAACCACTTCTATATTTGTTTTATAGCTTCTGAGTAAAAATACAAATAAAAGAGCAAAGAATCAGTAAGAATGAAAGCAACACTAGAAATAATATTTAGTGAAATTGCTAGAGAAAAGTAGGGGCAGCAAAAAATCATCTATCAATACATTGCAGGAGATTGCCTTACAGGATCTGTCTGGTTCCATAAATACCAGAAATACAGAGATATTTCCAAACCATATTTGGTTTCTTCTTTTCTCCTCTTGTTTCATTCTCTGTGCCCTCATTTGGCAGATATTTACTTATCTTAGCTTGAGCACTTACGTTATTCTGTTGATCAAAAATATCTCAAGAAATCACAAAGCATATTCTGATAAAGCCCTTTCATTCTATGAAACTATCTGCCAGGTTTTAGATTCTTTTCAAATGACACATGCCACTCTAAGATGGTGTGGAAAATGAGAAGCCAGGCTACTTCTGCTTCCTAACAGTAATTTTCACCGCACAAGAAAAACTTACCCCTTGTCTCCTGCAAAGCAGGTGACAAAATTTATTGCTTAACAGATTTACACTGAAGATGCTATTTAGAGCACAGAAAGTGTGCTTGTGTACTTATAAAAATAATCCTAACAGATAACCAGCAAAGTTACCTGCAAGACAACCTTACATGTAACTGTGTAGTTGGTCTATACTATTATCTTTTTGTTTGTATTATGCACATTAGATTTCACAGACATTTGACTATCTCAAAAATCATACAGAAATTCCTAACCAACCAGGATTTCACAGCTCTTGCTTTTTTTGCACTTGAAGGGAAAATCTGACCTTTTTTGTTGCCACTGTACAAGCTTCTCCCTTGTCAGCTAACAAAAATCCATTATCTGTTAGTAATATAGGGTCTATGGCACAGAGCCATGACTGCTGCTTAACCCTTCTGTGTTGTTCCTGCATCCAACACAGGTCAAGCTTGAAACGCTACTGTAAGTTCCTCTGTGTGAAGACCACATCTTTTGGTAAATAGTCATGACACATTGGATAGGACAAATTATACATAATAACAGAGGAGGCGAGAGAACGCAGATATGAAGCATTAATTAATCAATTAATTAATTTCATTCCCTTTGGCAACATTACTGCTAGCAGTGATTTCAAGCTCACCTGGAATTTGTTATATTATTTAGCAGTGGAAGTTATACTTCCCACTGTCAGTGAGGCCTGAGACTCACACAAAGAGGAGCAAAAGTTTAAGAAATGCCTCCCCCTTCAGCATTTTGTTTCTCAGGCCATTGTTAATTCGTAAATGGAAAGTTTAAGGTTTGTAATACGTAGGGTAGAGTTTCATTTCTTTGAGGCCAAAACCGGTCTCATGTTATGCACAAACATATAAGCAGGAGAGCGGTATTGGAGTTCCCAGATTTGCACAATACCAAGAGCCGTTCATCTGAAACAGTGCTCGTTTCCACGAGACCTCGTTCAGGCTGAGACGCAAATGGGGAAGCACAGCATAACTAGGCTGCAGTCTAGATGTCACTGATGGAAGAAGTGACAGACTTCAGACAGGCGCGGTCTCAGTGGAGGCTCCAGCTGAAGGCATAGCATACATAGATCAGTAATCTGAAGGGACCAAAGGACATCAGGCAGAATTGTTAGTGTGTAAGGTGCAGGCAGTAGCATCTTGAACTTGTGTCTAGTTAAAGAAAATTTAGAACAGAAGAGTTTTATGGCCTGACACAAAGCCCATTAAAGTCAATGGAAAGATATCTGTTCAGAAACCTCTGAAAACCCCAGATGAGACTGAAAAATGGGAAGGTTCTAGGCTTTCTAAAAATGAAAGAGCAACATTCATAACTTAATGGACCTTAGTATTAGCGATAAACGCGAAGGAGAAGTTCTACTGAGAAATTTGATGTAAATTAGTATGGGAGGAGTGGCAGAATCGTATCCAAGTCTGGGACTGAAACTTGAGGACAGTCACCAGAAAAAGGATATTTCACTTGAAGGTCATTATGCATTTTCCCCTCTTACTTCATCCTGGTGACTCATAAGAAAGTAAGTTTTCAATAGGAGCAGAAATTTAGTACTGTGCCATATTTTAGCTCTTTGGGATTAGACTCATTTTCACTGTTGGTTTCACAGACTGAGTAACCAGTGTTTTTGTGTTTTAAAGCCTAATATTTGTGTTTTGTGGACAATTTCAAATTGCTACAGATATTTGTAGAATGGGTAAGTTTCTTTTTTGTGTTGTGGTTAGCTATCCATTGTTTTTTTATTTGGTTTCTCTTCCCTAAGGTAATCAGGCTTGACAGCATGATTCCCTCTTGGGGAAATTGGACATATGTAGCTTTTAATTTCTTCTGGAGAAAGGAGCAGCTAAATTAAAAGTAGCAGGATGTTTCTCACAAAAGGACAAATTTTGCACCCAGCTTGAGTTATGACTCATCTTGAGTAATTTTGTGGGAGAAATCAAGCTCCCTACCGAGCAATAATTGCCAGTGGTTCAGCAGATTCCCAGTGGGCACGTCATTTTAGTGTAGTTTCCCCAAACCCTAATTCCATGCATAGGAGAATCACCATTGAATAGCAAGAGGATTCACATAAGAGAGGGAAGGTCACGGTGATTCCAATGAGAATTTTATTTGGGTGAATAGTTCATGATTTGGCCTTTGAATATGAATGATCTTTTAGGTAAAACCTGGCCTAAAATCTGGGTTTAATTCCAGGATATCTCATAAACCTCTTACATGGCCTTGAATAAGACTTTTTACTTCCCTGTGTCTCAGTTACTTATCAGCAATACTTCCTTCTCTCACAGGAGTGCTCTGAAGAGTTCATTAATATTTGTGAAGTATTTAAATGCAGCACTTACTGAAGTAGAAATAATTCAGGGCTGGGCACCTGGATGCACACTATTATTCCCAGTACAAAACAAAACAAAACAAAACAAATCCCTAATTGATTCAGAGTGTTGAGGAAATGTTCTTCCATGTTCCCTAGATGGCAGAAAATCTCAGTGTGTACAAAATATCAATAGGACAAGCAATAGTGCTTGAAGCAGAAACTTTGACGTTGTGCCTCAACTTAACATCTGCTCTTGCATGAACAGTAGTAAAAGAGTTGAAAAAACACAAAGCAGAGTACTTACACAAACCCAGGTGATATATATAAGTATCAGTAGAGTCCATTTCACTGCAAAAGGAGGAGAACAAGTTTATCAGACATACTCAAGAATAGACAAACAAGGCCAAGTACAATAAAAAAATCCTCACCAAGTCAGACCCTGCAATTAATCGTGATAGCTTATTGAAGTAACAATTAACTGCAGCTTAAATGATAGTCTGAAAAGCAAGAGACTTCTTGGGAGACAAAATGCATGACCTGGGAAACTAGATATATGCATTTGAATCATTGGTACCTGCAATCAGGCATTCCCAGCATACTGCAGAACCCACAAGGCTGTCCCAATTATTAGGATGGACTGAGGCCCCTTTGAAAATCTGATTTACAGTCCAGTTTTACAAGACGCACAGTATTCGCAAAATATTACCAGCGGGAGAAACAAGAGATTTTAATTTAAATGTAATGCTCAAAATTGTGATGTGTTTATTACTGTTTTTCCTTAGATTGTCTTCAATGTTTTAAGTCTTCAGCCTTGAATTCATTTGAAAAAATGTATATGCCGAGGTGAGTGAGCAGTCAATGAACATAACAAAAAAAGCGTTTTAAGTTTTAGCTGGATACTCTCGAGATGTAAGCGGCAAGTGGGCTAGAATGAAATGAATACAGAATCTGAATCACATACGATTTACCTCAAGACTTGAGCAATATTGTCAATGTTCTCTGGTACATTTGATTTCAAGTAATGTTTTATATTTCATTATTCCATCACACTAGAACAGTTACTCTACAATTAATAAGAACTGATTACTTTCTCTAATGAGTCATTGTTTACCATTGTGGACTATTAGTTTAGCTTAGGGTCTTGAGCCTAAAAGCACAATTTTTGCAAAACACTTAAGGCAATCATAAGTCCATAGAAGCCCTCTGTATAACCTATTTTACTGACAAACAATTACATTTTAGATTGAAGAGGTGAAATGATTAAGAATATTTGACTTAGTTGCCATGACAGCATGCATTTTTCATCAGGCAGAGTGTAATTACTACAATTTCAATGATGTAAAATCAAGAAAGATGATAACAAACAGCAGAACCATGGAGATATTGCCATTGCAACCAGGTTGCCATGGCAACAGTGATAATAATCTCAGTGATAGATGTTTTCTCTTGCTCTTTCCATTTTGTACGGTTATAACATTCAGAGCCAGTTTTTACCACAGCTTTTTATAGTTTATTAGACTGTCAAAATAGTTTATGAGATGTTGTTGCAAAGGAAATGACTGAGTTCCGCAGCCTAATAAAAATGCCAAATACTCTGTTTACATACTGCTTCAGCATTTAACAAACATTAAAAATTTGTATGAAAAATGATTTGATATTGTATCTGTATTAATCAATTTGCAAGGCATAAGCTCTGTCACTGAAGGTCAAATGAATACCTTCCAAGCATTACTTTTAGAGAGCCCTTTTAAAGTTTATTCTTGACACCATGCTGCCGACTCCTTTTACCTGAGCCTTTGCAAAGCATACAGCCCACATCAAACGCTTCATAAGACTAGTAGGTAAATAGCTAGAAAAATCATGTTCATGATTTAAATTATGTAGGAACATTTAATGAAACAACATCAAAGAAATGGTCATTGCAAATTAAAGAATACTTTATTTACTGAAAGTTTACTATAGTCACAAGAGGTATCACAAAATATGCAACCTGTAAAATAACATCTAATGCTTTTTTTTATATACATATATGCATACATACACATATACACATCCCATTGCATGTACATGATCTTTTGTGCAATATTTTGGTAGTGCATATACAAAGAGAATAAATAACATCTTAACAACGTTATCTCTTATGCTATCGAAGTATTCGTAGGCATTGCTTTGTAGACAAAACATTGAGATTTACTTCTGAACCAGAAATAAATTCCCTTTTTTATAGTTTAAAAGACTGACTTTCTAAATGTGGAACAGTAATTCTCTATAGACCAACACAACTTTAACAGGATTTTTTAAAATTGTTTGTGAAGGAAATGTCCAAATAAATTTGTCTTTTTTCCCTTATATTTTTCTCCCTAAGCTTAACAAGAGCCACCATCCATCTTAAAAATTGATAGAAATACTCTGAGATACAAAGTGTGTTTAAAATTGGAATATTGAGTACAACAAATTATTCCTCTCCATTGAAGCTATCCCGGATTTATTTACATAACTAAAAGAATTGATAGAGCTGCAGCTTTTCCAGAGCCCAGTTTGGCCAGCTGCCTTATACATTTGCTCAGCCCGAAGACCTTCAGGAGAGCATGGAGCCCCGCAAGATGAAGGGAGGGATTCCAGAAATGTCATGGTTAAGCAGGTGGGTAATGGGGCAGGAAGATTCAGAAAGAGCGTGAATGATTAGGCAGTGCTTTGAGGCGGTAATGCGGATTTGAGGACCCACATGGGAGACTATTGCCATAATATCAAGACACTGGTGGCTGAAGACATAAGTTTCTGTCATGTTTCTCTCCAATAAAGTTATGCCAAGGAGCAAAACTCCTTAATTTTGTGGCCTTAACTCTGCCCATCTCATTACCCATGAAGGCAAATATACGTATTCTAATATCTCCATGAAAATGAATAGATGCTCAATTTATAGATTTGTTAACAGACTGGTCCCAGAGGGTTTTTTTAAGTGTTATGGATAACTGTTACCCACAGTTATCAGTGGCTGTTTGATCAAGGTTGTCTTTACTGAAAATAAAATAAACCAAAACAAAAGTACTGAAAAAACTCAAATTTCATTTGTTAATAAAATGCTTCTAAGTGCTATTGACAGCTTACTTCTTTGATGCTTATACTTTGTGGTAAACTAGAGGTTTTAAAACTTTAACTTTAAGACTTTAACATGCTTGAGAAAAAAATAAATTAATGGACATCTTTCTCTCCCAAACCACCTAAAGAATTTAAATGTGTAAGCTTCATGATAGATAACAGATGATATGTGTTTACACTGTCTATGTTGCCTGCAAAACTTTTCTTTGATGTATATATTAAATGTGTATACAGTATGTATGCATGGGTGAGAGAGAGGAGGAAAAGGAAGCTTGGGGTCTGAGAAGATCTACTTAAAATGTTGACATATGGCATAAAGAAGCAGAGGTTACATAATCATAGACAAAACCAGAGAAGTTATAGGACTTAATAACTGGGCTGATATTACAGGACCATTCCTAATAATATATTTGGTAAAATTTCTTTAGTCTAATTTTACCTGCTTCTGAGAGTGGAGGAATCCTCTTATATTTTATAACCAAATGGCTTGTGCTGTGAGAACTGGGTCCTGGTATTCAAATATAATTTCCTTCCTCAATTTCATATCATTAGTTTTAATTATGCTTCCTTATAATTAAATAACTCCATACACAGTCTTACTGTTACAGATAAAATATTTGTCGTTCCACCTTCATTTTTATTCGGAGCTTAACTAAACTATAGGTAGTTAAAGACAACATTCAGTCTCTGCTACATACAGAGTCTATAATAACGATAACCGAAAGAGATTAGAGGAAAAAAGAATCTGATTGGCAGAGGACTCAAAGGAAGGAATAAGCGTACTTTAAGCTACTTTAATTCCTTCTTTGAAACTAAGCAGTTTTCAAAAATGGCGGCATCTCTTTAAATATGGTATTCTCTCCAAAGATATCCATCCCTCCAGCCAACCCGCCATTTCTCTTGCTGTCCTTTAAAAATCTTTCCACATTCTCAGTATCTCTTTTTCTGATAATGTGCAGACAAAAAAAGCATACAATAGGCTAACGGAGATGACAGAGGAGCTGTAGAGATACTGTTACTTGCCTTCTCCATGATACGGTGTCTTTGTGCATGCAGCCTAAAATTGCACTGCCCTTTTTTTGGCAGCTGTTACACATTGCAAATTGATGAATAGTTTGCTGTCCATAGTTAATCCCATGTGTTTCTTGCACCATTATTACTTCCCAGGTTTTTCTCCTTCATCAAATGAATATCCTTAGATTATGTCTGCCAAATATTATTAGACATTATGCCAAATTTAAATTTTTCCTTTCTGTTTATGCAGTTACAGAACACAGCCTTTTTCATCTATCTCTCCTTGGCCTCAGAGGTGCTTAAACTTCTTCCAGTCTTTGAATTTCATTAATAGACCTGACTACTAATGACTTAACAAAAATTATAAATAACTTCCACCTACCATCAATCCTGCTTGTGTCTCACTAGACTTTCTCCAACTCAATGCATTCCATTTATCATTACTTTGTGTTCATTGTTTTTTGGTTACTTTTCAAATCTCAGATCAGTCTTTCTTCTCCAGCTTAACTACATTCTCAATTCTTATTTGTATCAAATGCTAGGTACAAAATGCTAGCTATCACTCATCCACCAATTTTGCAATTTGAAGTAAGGAAAGTAGTAAAGAAAGAAAGGAAAAACAGAAAAAGAAGTCATTCATCTGGAAAGCCATATGCTTGAGACTTGCCTAGCTTTTCAGTCTATTTTCTTATACATTGGTATTATGGTGGAGATTCTCATATCTGTCTGTTGGAATATATATAAAATCCCACAAACTGCAATGAACATCATTTACAGCCTTTAAGGGTCCATCCCTGCTTTTTGACATGGCATTCAGCACATACTGCACATACTGCCCATCATTTTATAGACAGCCACTTGCAAGTGATGTCCTTGGAGATTTTAAATGGTAAAGGGACCTTTTGCTGGCTTTCCAAATGATGTAAGAATTGTACTAACATGTGAATAAATAGAAGAAAATTTAAATACAGAAACAGAAATTAAAACTTTACAACTTTTTTTTGTGCACTTAACTGAAAATCCAGAGATATTCTGTAAGCTCCATATGTTTGTAAGTGCACAGGTAGAAAATTGGATCACATGCTACAAAGGAAGCCTAAGACATCTACGTTCCCGCAAGGGAATGGGCTAATGCTTTTCTTCCCCCTCCACTCACAAATTTTCAGTGCTGAATGTCAGTTTTAGAGTGGAGCTGAAATAACGCCTTTTGCTGAGTGTCTAGGAACATGCTACTTTTGAATGGAATAGCATTATCGTGCATGGGTTTACCACTTCCAACTTGCTATGAAAAAGGAGAGAACCTGAAGGACCAAGCCTCAAGAAGTACTTCCCTTCATCAAACAGAGAAAAGCAGGTATCTGAAAAGGTGGCATAAACCACTAGAAAAAAGATGTTTCCTCATCAAAATAGTGATACAAATTTGAAAGTCTGCACACTGCTCTGAACTGCTAATACACAGGGAGAATAAGTCCTTGACTGTGATGGCCCACCAGAAATGCTGATGTCATTTTGCAGAACATTTCCCTCCTACATAACGTGAACAAGAGATGCTGTTTTGTCCCAGGGCCGTAAATGATCCTCCGGATTCTGTCCCGTGGTGACAACTGATACACCTTGAGGCATTTTAATCTGCTGGCTGTGTGCCAACACCTTCCACTATCTAAATGCAGAACACATCTGCTTATGGGTGGGTATGTGACAAAAACCTGAGTCGCAGTAATCGAGTAAGATAGTGTTGCTAAAGAGCTTATAATGGAATTCCTTTCTAGAGAGAATTTCATCAATAATTAAAGTTCCCACCTGTCCACTATCCCTTCTTTTAATTATACCTGATGTCTCTTGTCCCACAAAATGCTGATATATGGAGCCACTGCTTGTCCCTTAATTTGAAGATTAATTAATTGTTGCCATTGTATGCAATCTCATTAGGAACATCATTGTAAAAAATAATCCTATCTAAGTATGGACAGGAACTCTAAGCTGTTATAGGCTAGGTTCTCAGCTGATGTTCAGCACAGTATTATTCCATAAAGCATTATTGATGTCACCTACTTCAACAGCAAAAATAACTTTGGAACAATATACAGACCAAATACGTTGAGAAAACAAGGATCCAGTATGTTCTAATATGTTTCAAAGCCTGGGCAGATGCTTTGCTGTCATTTTCGTAGACCAAATTCTTCCTCCCAGCTGTCTTTTCCTGCACCACTTAAAACACATGAAAGGTAGACATTTCCATGAAAGACCTTGTGATGACCCTCTGCACCTAAGAGAATTTTTCTCCAAACTATATTTGGATGATTTTTAAAACAGATGTGCAAGCCTTAAAACCCTCATCCCAATTGCCCAAGATAGAGAAGAAAAATGAATTAAAATATAGACTGAAAATGTCTTTTGATATTAAAAATCATTTTCTGAAGAACATTTTAGAGCAATTTTCTGTCTTATGCATTTTATCTTTCCACTTCTCCCATTGACTATTATTTCCCTTGCTCTCATGTGGATATATCCTGAATAACATTCTGGAGGATATTAAGCCATGCAAGGGTAAGAAAGAGGTCCAAGAAACTATTGCAACTTAGTCTGCCTCTCATTCTACTTTAGATTTACATGGCCATGGTATTTAATTTTCAGGGATCCTAGCTCAAATTTCTTCCTCCAACTTATACAAACTTTCTGTGCTTTCCATCCAGTAATCTCTATAAAATCATGCATACCACTACTTGTTGCCAGCATTTTTTCCAGACACCCTGTCTTGTTAATGCTTCTGTATTTTTTGTTTTTCACCCTTTGCCTTTCCACCAGAGTAAAGGAAATGCATTTAACGATACAACCTACAGAAAGTCCTCTGGTTTAGGATTCAGCATGGTCTTTTCCTTTTTCTGATCCTAAAATGCTGAATGCTTGATCAGATCTTTCAGTTATGCAATATACACTTTTTTTTGTAATGTTAAAAGATTCAAATCCTAAATTCAAACAGATCTCAGCTGAACTGTTCTTTTAAAAGACCCCAGATTATTAAAATTGCTTTCTCTGATTTTTATAGGAAGGTTTTAAATTTTCCATTACAGGTTTTGCAAATGATATATCCCTTAAAAGTCTATAATGCAGCATGATAGCTTTGGTATGATTTGATGTGTTATTTCCCTATCACAGATTACCTAGGAGAACATACATATTGCAAAGTCTAAATTACTTTTATTTCAAATGATGTAAAACAGCAAAGAAAGAACAAATGGGTATCATACAGGACAGAGCAATCAGCCCTTTAGTAGCACTGCATGAGTCATATTTGAATTTATTTCAGTGGCTGTTTTTTCTTTTGCTGCTGTCCCTATATTCAGAGGGTTTTTTGTACTGTGTGCTAGTAAGGCATGTAAGTATTCCAAGGGCATCTAGGGAGTAATTTTCAGTGATCAGGTACCCTTCGCACTATTCCAGCAATCTGGCACTTCATGGCTCCATCTTGTATTCTTATCCTGGATGCTTCTCTGGGGAAAAGTGAGCACTCCTGTACTTCCTAACTAATTCCCCTTAGATCCATAGCTGACTGGGCAGTCAACCTGCCCAGTTTCTATAGCAAGCTTCAGTGCAAGTACAGTCAGGATGAGTAGATAAGAAAACAAGATGAGAAAAAAGGGGGCATGTGCTTTTCTGCAAGTCATTTGCAATACAATGCAATCTAGAGAATCAGCCATGCAACCTCTGAATTGCAGAGATGCAAACTTGCTATTATTCTTACTGGTCCTTGGCTATTTCTGGAAGAAAGAGCATTTCTGAAGCAACCCTAACCATTTCTTCTGCCTCTGAAACGCTTGAAAGACTATTCATCTAGCTGATTTGTACACGTTGAGGCATCGAAGTTAGGAATTTCCTAACGTTACATTGCCACTCGAGACAACATGGTGAGATGGACACCTCCAGGAAGCAATTCAGCTCATCTCAGATTTGAACTGTCATTTTAAAGGTCTTGATATTTCCTTAGACAGGGGGTAGGATGAAACCATATTACTTTTTTGCTGTCTGCAGTTTGGATGAGCATTGATACTGAAGGTATGTCTTGGTGCATACTTGTGTTCAGATTTTTTCAAAACTCGAAGTCCCAGGCACTCCTTAGGCACAATGAAGTTGAAATATCAACTCAGCCTAAAGAGCAAATCCTTGCAATTTAAAGCAGAAAAGCTGGAGGGGGGCTGTTCATCAATAGAACTTCTATTAGTAGCAAACCTTGTAAAACAAAACTACACGCAAATATTTTGCTTCATAGCCAGATCTTCTTTCCCAAGTTTGATGGGTAAGGAACCTAGATGTCACAGCATCTTTTTCTTCTCACAACCTGTTCCCTTGTCATTTCCACTTCCTAGTATAAACTGTCACTTTAATTGTGCTTGAAGACATTGTACACAATGATCCTAAATTATATGACCTGGAGAAGGATCAGCTGTCTTCAAAACTGCTAATGATCTTGTAAACACTTTTATGTTATTTGCTTGAAGGTGGAACTATCTGACTTCAGCTTTAAAGCCATTTGCTCTTGATAAATTAAAATAATGTACCTAAAGGGCCTCTTCATTAAAGCACTGGAGAGTAAAAGCTCCATTTAAGTGACGTTTGACTCTCCCTTTCTTTTAAAGCTTCTGTTTGTTGCTGATCTCTTCCCAACTCCCACTGTTTACTCTACTAAATATGGTATAGAGATAAAACCATATGCCACTCCGTAGGCTTTTTTCTAAGATTTTCTCATGCAGCAGGAGGTAAACAGAAGAGTCAGATAAAAAGAATTACAATAGGATGTTATTTATACATTAAAATATGTGGAAGAACAAGAGAACAAGAATATACTTGGAAGAAACGAAAACTGAGCTCTACAAGAAATACATGACTCCTTAAATGCTTCTGCCAAACTAAATGTTGGAGATAATCTTCCCTTTCAAAGAAAAATGGTATTTAGAAACATTTTTCATTCACAATAAAATAAAATAGGCTATGAGAGATGAAATTTATTGTGGAAAAGTAGAACAGAAGTTATTATGGAAAAACAGAACTCAGAGTTTGTGAGAGGCTATCCCACTCAGGCAAGGTAGTGGGAACGAGTTTATCAGACTCTGCAGAGGGAAAGCACATGGAGCCTTCATCATGCAGACATTTCAGCTTCTATAGTGATATTCCATGGCTTTCTGGATTTCAGGGAAAATACTTCCATCCTCCTTCCAAGCTGCTATTTCTCTCTGTTATGTCTTTATAATCTAGTTTTCCAGCCTAAGGCAATAGAAGTTATAAATCAGGATGTTCAGAAGAGAACATTGAGGAAGAGGGTGTTTGTCCTATGTTCTCACCTACAAGTTATCTTACATTATTGATTCTAATCCCTCAACCATACTGCTATCCAAATCCTCTGTATGGGCTCAAGGAGGGGCTTTCACTGGCTGCTCAAGTTATTTTTAATTGTTTTTCATCTTTTCTAAGCCATATAGTACTGAGATGAAAAGCACTCAGAGTCCTTGTCTTTGCAACACTTTGTTCAAAAATTCCTACACAAAGCACAGTTCATTTCAGCAAAAATTTATATGGCAAATGAACAATTTCTGAAAATTCTGCTCTGCAGAATTTTTCTAAATGTTAGCAATTAGTCAACTTAGAGCAACAAATTGTTCAGATCCTGGAAAAGGAATACTGAAGTCAGTAAAACTTACAATCTGACACAAACAAAACTGTTTTTCCACCAGAACAAAAGTAAGATTGTTTTTCTTCTGTGATGATAAATAAGAGGTTGTTGTTGGGCTTGCTTGCTTTCAGAATACATTGAAGCACACATATACTTACTCAGATGAGCCTAACACTTCACACCTTTACACTTGCCTCTACCAGTTTCATCCATCTTTGTGAAGTTGCCACTCTGACTAATCAGGACTACTCAGGATTCTTCCTTGAAGATCTCCAGTACCATTTGCTAATTTGCTAAGAAGCTGTACAGATCCAGGCTGGGGAGTCTATGTGTTTCAGGATATTCCTAGGATCCCACAGTTCAGGTAAGGGTATGCAGAGCTAGAAAAGCTTGAAGCACAATTTCCACTATGCACCCATTTGCATCTCTAAACAAGTTTGAAAACTTGATTGCATATTGTAGGACAAGAGAGATTTGAACCCAGACTGCCTGATGCCCTCAGCAGTATCTTGCTTGCTGGAATATGGCTCTTCTCAACTCAGTTACACCTTTGAGGAATTTATTTATTGTTATATATTATTTTGTGCTGTTATTATTCCTTCAGAGTGGCTTTGTCACGTTCTTGTCCTGACTTCAAGGATTTCTGTTCTTTAGCTGGGGTGAAGAAGCCAGTAGCATTTTATTATTTCCTTGCCTGATCCATATGAAGGTGTATCATAATACCACATCAGAAGAATAAGAGCACTCATAATATTTTGATAAGAAAGGTAACTAAGTGAGTTTCTTAAATAAAGTGATGGATTGTTTTGCTTCCCCTGTACTCTTTCCTGATATTTTGGTGTCAGTTTGCTCACGATATCAGTCTCAACCACTAAGATGAGTTTAGGCTGATCTCATACACCCTCAGGCACTCAGAATTTTCTCTTTCACATTAACAGACATTAAACTAATAAATGGAAGACTTGTAATGCCACAGATAAGCCAGGGACAGTACAGGAAGAGAAAAAAGGAAGTTAGACAGGATGAGGTATGTCTGTATATTATGGAATGAAATAATTAAATAAAACTTTATTCTTCAGCAAAATAATAAACATCTGCTTCCTAGTAAATAACTGCTCTTCCTGTTCTTCAACATCAGTGCTAATTTCAAAATATCTGGCTCCTGTGTTCAATAAATTGGCATCTACAACTTAACTAATAGATTTTTCACAGTGCCAGGCTTTGTATGATAACTCTAGACAAAGTTGCTCCAGTATTAGAATACGTACACAGGAACTATTGGCTGCAGAGAAGACAGGTGTGTTTTGCCATCTGAAAATTAGAACTGGACATGAATAACTTGAAATAGATGTCTGGAGCTGCAGCTATGAGGCACCATGCAGCACCAGTACAGTTACTCAGAGGCTGTAAGGCAATTAATGTGTAAGTAATGTCTACCAAAATTAATTATCACATAATTTTAAAATCAGTTTTATTTTTTGCACGAGCAGGTGGGGTGAGGTCCGGTAAGACGAAACTCCTTCAGAGCAAGGATGAACTTCTAATCCAGCCACATTAAGAACTGAAGCTTTTTGTTGTTAGGAACTTGCACAGGATCAGTTCTTTAAGGCCACTCTACTCCACCCTCTTTTTATCCTTTTATTTAGCAGATATGAGATTTTTCAAAGGAGTCATAAAGATATCTGATTTTGACTCTTTCAAGTCTTTGGTAATCCTTGAAACTAAAATTCTGTTGTGGGAATCCTGGTTTCTGTGAGGACAATGGAGAAAAATGTCCTATTTTCCCCGGGGTTCAGATTTCATTTGATGTCTTCTGCCATGATGTAGTTTTTTAATATATACAAGTAAGTGCCTTGTTAAGTAAATGAAGGAGAAGTTAACCAATTATAAAAACTCTATTGCCAGCATTAACAATTTTATTTTTTTTTTTGTATTTCAGTATTAGATTACATATGAGAAGCTTATTAAAAGAACATTACATTTGCAAAGTCAATTTCTGGAAAGTTGCTCAGTGCCAGGACAAAGGCTGCATAAACAAATTCAGTCATAAATAATACTACATTTTAACGCAGCATTAACTGACAAATGTTTATAACTCTTGGAATTCCAAGCCCAGTACAATCTTGTTTTATATAGTGCCTATTTCACTATAGAGGCAACTTTAAATCTAAAGAATTAGTCAAGTTCTTACTGTTTCTAGTCTGAATCTAAGTACTTTCCTAGAGTGACGGCTGTTCCTCCGTTCCCTGACTGAAAAATGATAATGCCATTTTTTAATGTCATTTTCCTGTCTCTAGTGCATGATTTATTGTAATTGCAAACAGTGTGGCAAGGACTGTGTTTTGCTGTGTATATGCAGACTCTCTAGTAAAACGGGCCCCAGATTTTGGGAGACGCTTCTAGGTACACTTTAATATAAATGAATGAATAAAGAGAAACTTGTTACAACAACACAGTTTTTCAAGATAAGAAAAATATGTCTTGGAGCTCAAGAACTCTACTCTAATTCATGCAGCTATGTGGCAGATCTTTAAGGCTCTTATGACTTTTTAATGAGTTTCTTAGAAGTCACCAGGTACACAACAAACCTGAAGGCCTACTTACTGCATTAATTGACAAGGGTGCCATCAACATTTGCTGTTAACAGTATTATAAAGTCTACTTCTGTGTAAAGTCTCATAAGCCAGAGACTTAATCAAAGCAAATGTACTAAACAACTACTCATTATTTTAATTTAGTTGGAAATGTCTCAAAAGCCAATAATGATAGAGTATTTACATGTCTTTTTATGCAAAAATAAATTGTTGGATATTTTGCTGTATTTCTCTGCATTTACTTTTGTTAAAAATAGGATTCCCATGCAAAACTTAAAAACAAATTAAAATCCAGGACAGATTCAATGAGCAATTTAATTATCAATGTTCTGTTCAACTAATTGCCTCATGGAGACAGCATGCTTGGTAAGAAGAGACTGCAAACACATAAATGAATACACAAATAGCAAAGTAAATACATTCTACTAGATTAGCGCCTTGCCCAGATTTTTGGCAATCTGTTAATTCAGATTTAAACTCAGAGTGGATCCCTTTGCAAAATCAGAGAACCAGAATTAGGCATGGAACATGCCTCTGGAAATTTAGAAAGGGAAGTATTTGTAATGAATATGTTGAAATTTTTTAACGGTACCTTTTCCAGAACAACCCAGAGGAAGAAGATAATTTCCCCACAGCTTGCCTGTAAATAGGGTGTCTCATATTCAAGTTCTTCTCTTTGCACAGTGTCCAAATTACAATGTGAAACATGTGAACGTGGCAGTTTCCTGGTCCTTTCTGAGCAAGCGCCTCTGGATCTTGGCTGTTTGTGCCACACGAGCAGGTAAACAAGTGAGCAGGGAGAGTGCTCCAGAAGTAGGGCATCTTTCCTGTGTCACTCTGTGTCTGACCAAATACAGAGTTTGACAAACCTGTACCAGGGCATTAGCAGATGGAAGCCTATAACTCATCACTGGAACTGTTTGACCTAATTCTGCCACCAGATAAAAGAACCAAACAAAAGAACAAACTTGCTCTGAGGTGGCCCTTTGAAAACACGAGAGAAATCTGATGGCTACACTTCTCAGGGAGAATGGGAGCTCTGAGAAGGCTTGGAGGACCTGCAGGACAGAGAAGAAATTCTTCAGCACTTTTAAAACATGAAAAGTGTTGATTTTTTAAGAGTAAGATCTCATGAGAAAGACTTGTCCATAGCCATTTTTTCTGCTTTGACAAAAATGCAAAAAGTTTGAAATTGTCTAAATATCCCATTTGAATTATTTTTAAAGAAAAGGTTTTGCTTAGAAACAAGCTCAAAGGCTCAAAGACAAGTCAGAAGAGAATGAAAAAATGTAAAAATCCAAAAGCTTTTTTTTAAGTACAAAAGAAAACAGTTTCTTTGACATGACCCATCAGGGTTTTGGTTTTTTCATTTTCCTAAAATATTGAAAATTCTCATTTCTTTTATCCCTAATGAGCCTGGAGAAGAAAAAAAAAAAAAAAAAAAAGTTACTGGGCTCATGAATTCTCACAGGATCAGAAAATTCCTTGGCCTAGAAACCTGAAGATTAAAAGACAGCTAGCCAGGGGATACTCTGTCAGAGGAGGTAGTGATATTTCTCAGTGTCAGAGTTTATTTGTAACAAGGAAGCAGGTATGATATCAGTTGTATTTATTGGGCTTTCAGGCAGAGAGATAGATGTAGATAGATACAGGTAGTTACCACATTATTTTCCAACTTTTACAAAAATGGGATATATTTTATACAGTTTATTTTAGAAATAGCACAGAGAAACAGTGGTTCATACCTCAAAGAATTGGGACATTCATTTCAAAACACACTGAGAAGGAAATTTTACATAAAGGAACTTCAAGAGTTTAGTTTCAAAGCAGCTTTGAGTGTTTTTGTTTGCTTGCTTGTTTGCATGCACATATTATTGGAAGGAAAGTTTTCATCCTCATCTTCTTTCTCAGGCTGGCAGGCCCTGACAAAGCTTCACGGAAGGGTTCGTTAGAAGGGATTTGCCTCAAGGGGATGCATGCCGGTACGAAAACAAGGGAATGAGTACAGGGTTGCACAGCCCTAATCCCTCAATCCTAAAACTGCATAAAAGAACAGACGTGAGTTATTTTTCTAGGGAAAGGAGAGGACGGAAGAAGACAGGGCAGGCCACATAGGTGATAATGAAGGATGCTATTTAGGAGCCAGAAAGCTATTTTTATGCTTCTGCCCCTCCCCCACTCTTTACTGGAGCTGTTTTTCATACAACTGTTTTCTTCAACTATAAAATCCCATACTCTTCGTATCCCCAAGAACATTATTTAATCAACTCTTTACAGCAACAAACACACACATTCTTTCAATGTAATTCAAACAGACATTTTGTAATCCGAAACACAGCAGAAATAACACTGCCTGTACCCTTGCATTCAGGAGTCATCCTTTGTGTAATTATGAAGAAAAACTGCTGGAAACAAATTGAAAAATGTAATAACCAGTTTGCTGCCCATGATTTACATGAAGGGTACCCTGACAGCACAACAGCCTTACTAATTATGATGATCCAAATCAAATTCCCTTTGAGGCTGGTACCCAACCTCTCACTGTACCCAACCATAAGAGGGATATCTAAGAAAATCACCTATTACTTGTCATCTCAGAACAACTCCAGCAAGCAGCCCATACTGGGCCAGTGGTATCTTTCTGACGACCTCCCAGACTACAGAAATTGTTGGTGAGCACTGCGTTAATTCAGCCTGTCATCAGCTCTCCATTTTACCACTGCAATTCCAAAAGATGGAGTGTTTGTGATCTCTTAGAGGAAAACAGCACTTTGGGAAAACATTTCTCCGGGTAGACATTACAAGCTATCACATAATCTCCCTTGCAGACCCACTGTGGTTGACAGGTGCTGTGGCAAGAGTGTGGGAGCCCTCCCGACTTCAAAAAAATCAAGCCTCCGACCCAATGCACACACCAGAAATGTTGCAGCAAAGCTTGTGCTGGCATGGGGATACAATTCAAAAATGCACCAGGCCTGTCGTCACAGGCAGGAAAAGCAGTGAGTCAACATTTGAGCTCCCAGCTCAAGATCCGTGGCTATTCAGATTTCCTACTCCAGCTCTTCCTCTCCGGAGCGCTGCAGAACATACCCCTTTTCCTCTGTCTCTCAGCATACTCCTGGCTCAGTTCTGAAGCTTTTATTTAGGAATACTATTCACAGAAGAATTCCTTCTTAAACAAATAAAGAATGCAAGACTGGGCCCAAGATGTTTGTTTGTAATCTAAGGAATCACTAGGCACACATAGCACTGCAAACACATTTGTCAACAGACCATCATGAACTCAGGGTATGCTCATGCCAAAGTGACACAAAATTTCCATTATTGTAGAATGTTTACAGAAGACTTTTTTCCCAGGTTATTTTGTATCCATATATTTGTTCATAGCTATGCAATGCAAACTAACAGGATGACTAATATTTGAGGAAAAATACACTATTTTCAGATCAGATACCAGCTGTCAAGTTAGATAGAGAATACTGCATCAGAAATTTTACAGCCCAGTTCACAAAAATTTTATGTGTCTGCAATCCACTTTTTTTGTGTGAAACAGTTGTTGGAATATGCCATACACGGTGTGCCCAATAACTACATGAATAAAGACCAGTCAAGGATTGTCTTGGGTCAGAGAATGGTCAAATGCATTTTAAAAAGAAGAAATACAGGACAGCAAAATGCCCCTTATTGCACCGGTGAAAATCTGTATGTAAGTTCTTAAATGGAATTTAAATGGATTTCTCTTATTTATTAAAAGAAAGGGCACATATATATATATATATATTTCAAGATATATATATATATATATTTCACTAAGTGCCCAGAGAGAAATGAAGTAGAACAACTGACAGAAAAGCTAATCAATTTTAAGATTCTTAGATTTTAGGATCAGACTTATGGTTTCTTCTGTATTGTCTCCAGGACTCTCCAGGCCAAAGGACCTCACCTAAAGAGCTTCTCCATTAAGCCACAAACACAGTCTAAACACTGCTACATTTTTAGGAAGTTGTTTAAGAGTAGTTTCTCAGCCAAACTGCCAAAGAAGGTGCTGGACAAAAACAGTGATGCCAGCCTCAGACAACCTTGGTTACCTTCTAGTTTTTTTGGGGAAAGACTTTCATGTTGTAACATAAAAGATCCACAGGCTCTGATCCAGGAAATTATATATTACTTCTGCTGACCTCCAAGGTTAGGTGATTTGCTGAATTTAGATCACAAATAGGTTGAAGTTAATACTACAAAGACATTTTGAAAGCAGTGGACAGGGAGTAAATTAATAATAGCAATTTTATGCTGAATGTGATCTTTTTATTACAAGCATAGCACACACTCACCACTACAACAAAAATGCTGTACCAACCTATTTTTTTCATTGGCAGCTGAATAACATTAATCTCATCTTGAAAAGTAATGGTTCTTACAAAACTGACTCTATTAGAAGCAGTCAGCATTTTCAAGCCTAAGAGTTCCCCGAAGCACTGTATTTTGGAGAGAGTCTGTAGAACAAGACCAAAAACACCAATGTATCTTCTGATACATTGAAATACCTTGAAAAAGGTAGGGCATACTGGTATATGGAAAAAAGTATACGATGCCAGAAAAAAGGTATATGATACCTTGAAAAAGGTAGGGCTAACAGACTGGGGGGGGGCGTTGATCACCTACTAGTTCAGTTTCCCTGAAGATGAAACTTCCTAGCATCTCAAAAAGCCACCCAGCTTTTTAGGCATCAGTATGCCTGTGTGTACTTTAACTTCAGTCACTCCAGCATGTAAACACTGATTTACTAGACTTGTTCAAGCCTCTGTGTTATGGCCATTGACCAGTCTTCCTCCCCCAGGAAACTTTCTTTCCGCCCATCGCCCTTGAATTTTCAGTCAGCTGCTCAGCATAATCAACCTGCCATTCAACTCTCAGTTATGAACTTAGGAAACATCATCATGATTAGAGGATATTACATGAAAGACCAAAGGAAAAATGTTTCTGGGCAGATAGATGCTATGATGGTTATTGTAATGTTAAGGTTATATACCTATAGTCATAGTGATATTTTGTGCTTTTTTTTTTTTTTTAACGAGAGTATCTGAAGAAGACAAAGTGAGACAACTGGCAGCGTATTAACCTATTCTTAGTAGTGGTAACTCAGCTGACATGGTCACAATGTGTTAATGGAGACAGCTACATGCTCAGAACTGCTCAGTACTCAGACCTGTGGGTCCAGTCCAGCAAAACACATCATTTTAGCTGGGAAGAGGAGGCCCACTGACATGAATGAGAATATGCAGTGCTTAGAGTGCTTTTCTGGAGAGCAGCCACAATGCCCAGGATCTTAGAGGAGTAGGGTCCTTCAGGAAGAGCATGACAGACAAAAGCATCCTAACATGAATCTTAATGGTAGTGTCAAACCAGAGTAGCTCCACTAATATGAGTGGAGCTCTTCTGATTTTTTGCTATCTGAGGGACTGATTTTTTGCTATCTGAGGGACTGATTTTTTACCATCTGTGGAACTGGCTCTTTGCATCAGCCCACTTGATGCAAAAAATCTACCCACTTCCAAGCCCAGTTAATTGAATGCAGAATCCTCTATGTATTTTCTCTCTCCTTTTTTTCTTTCTTTTCTCTTTTTCATTTTTTTTTTTTTTTGCGGGGGGGGGGGGGGGGCAAAGTGCCCTTATTATTTTGTATCCTAAAGCATTATAGGCTACTAAAGAGAGCAAATGAAGAAGGAGATGGAAAAGGAGTTTGTTTGTACTTCACTCTCCATTGGCCCATTATGCTTAAATCCATTATGTCGTTTACCTGATGCCCTGTTCAGAGCAACTGAATGCTGTAGTTCTTTGTAACGCTGACATTTTCTTAACACAATTTAAATTTAAACCCTTTATTAGTCCAGAGAAGGCTGAGGAGGAAACAATAGTAGCTCTGGGAGAGTAATTATTTCTGTTCCATTGTCTGGGATGTTTGAGCTTTTGATTAGTTACACTCTACAGTACTTAACAGCTAACCAGCCTCACCATGGTTAACAATACATGAGATTTTCCCTGTCCCAGCAGCATGCCAAGTACTCCTGAAATGTTGGCTCTGTCTTTAATCTTGCTATTCCCAAATACCTCTAATTTTCTGGGGCGTGTGTGAAAACTACTGTACTGCCAGCAGCACAGAGCACCATGCAGCAGATTCTGCTGGGAAGGGAATCTCTGTAAAACGGATGCATGAAGCTGTGGGTTGTAAGCCATTAAGCTTTCTCAGTACGCTTCTAATGAGCTTATGATAGCCTCACAAAATGACTGTTTTTACTGCAGACTAGTAAATTACAGTATGTACAAATTAAATCAGTGGGACCCAATGCAAGCTGTTCCTCATCAGGTTCAACACTTCTTTTAAGAAGTGAAAAATTATGACATACTAGAACAGCTATATGTTTCAGTCATGTCTTATGCTGGAAGTACAGTATACTTCGCTAATTTCTACAGTTATCTGTATAACACTTCTCATTGTGTCCCACAGAAATGAGGTAGTTCTAGTCTTTTGCTTTTCCTTCATGCCATTACATGTTCAAAAATCTGTGTTGCCATGCGAGTGAATAATTAATTTGCCTCAGCTGTTAAAAGTTGGATGCCAACAGAACAGCTCTCTAAAGCCATGATCCTTCTCCCATGGAGGTCAGTGGCAAAATCCCAAATGATTTTTTGATCACATGTAACCTTACTGCATTACATTAAAGCTGCTTTTTTATACAGACCTTACTTAATTGGAAGTCACAGTGCACTTTTAAAAATGTACGTAAATGTTATTTCTGACATTTTCACATATTGCCCCTATTCTTTTCTTACACCAGTTTTACTTTGGTGTGACTTGAATGGATTAGCTCCTGGTGTTTGCTCCAAGTGACACCACTATGAAAGATTCCTTGGTGGAAATTGGTGTATATTACATGACAATCTCTCTGTGTCTCCATTTCTTTTTCTGTCTTTCTGTCTGTCTCTCCCATTTCATTACTATGGCATCTGAATAAAATTAATTACAATTTGCTAAACAGTCTATACTGTTTTAAAATTACTGTTTAGTTCAGCAACACTGGAACTGGAATTGACTTAAGCTCAGCTGAACCCAGTAAAGCCATGCCAATTTACCTAGCCTGAAGACAAAGTCTTGTGTATATTCAAACTGATCAGGCTATGGCATCAACATGCAAGTTTCTCAGTGTCTCAAGATAAGTTGTGACATTGATACCCTATAAACACAGTGGCTGTTTGTTAAGATTGTGCAAAATGCATTCCACAAGGTGGTTATAGCTTTTACAACAACGGCTTGAGGCTAGGTAATAATTACCAAATAATTACCTGTAGGATGTGGTACAGCACACTGGTGATTCAGAAAGACTGTTTCCAAACAGTGGCACCCAGAAGCCAGGCCCTAGGGCCATCTACGTTTCAGCTCTGTTCCTGCTTCATGCAGGGATGGGAACTGGCTGCATGGCTTCTCTCCCCGTCAGCATCACGTTTCAGTTTCAAAGGGAGGAAATCCTCATGCCTGATTCAGCAAGAAGGTCTTGTACATTGGTCCCAGCCAGGACCCTGGGGATTTACGTGACTGAGGAACCAGGATTCAGTCTAGATATGCTTAAGGACCATCTAACATATAGTTTCTCTGCCTCCCATCAGACAATATCTCCTTGATAGTCTATGTAGAAAAGTGTAGTATATATAAAAAAATGCTACCATTCTGAATTGCCTGCATTTCATACCTTCTTTTTATTGGTTGCTTTGGTCATGCTGGTAGAAATAACTATTAAAGACTTTCCTTAAAAAAAAAGAGAGAGAAAAGGACATCATTGCATTTCATCAAGGACGTTGAGGTTTGGTTTCTTTCTGATTCAAAGTAAAGATCTGGGGAGCTTTCTGACTAAGAAAATGGAGTCCTAATGCTAGGTTATTCCATCTGGTCAGCTCCTTGGCACTCCCAATTCTGACACACTTTAGCTGGATGGTTAGTTACAGACAAGGTGGAGGTAAATGTCCTTGTTTCTAATGGAAATGTCTTTGTTAGGACATTCTTATGTGCATCTGTCTGGATTCTGTATGAAATTTATCAAAATCAGCAAATATCTCCAAAGCAAAAGTTTTAAGAGAAATGATGAGTGCTTTTAATGACAACATAAAGTGATGAAATTGTGAAATAAGTGCAGCATTAGCAAATTCAACCATCTGACGGACAGTAACAGATCCCTTTACCTACATGAAGTTATGAAATTTTGACAATCATAAATATGATAATGCTATTTGCCTTCTAGTTTTTGAGCCTTCTGTTTGCCTTTTTCAAGCTTTTCCTAAAATCTTCAGGGTTAGAATTTACCTTTAAAAAGAAAAAGAGAGGAAATAGTTGACCTATTCATACAATCTTCCTATTCAAGCAGGTAGAGCATCAAAAAAACCACCAAGCATCACAAGTTACATAAATTATCCTTAAACCTCTCTGAAATAAAAAGCAAAATATTCTGGAAAGAGAAAGCAACCAAACTGTGAATGTTTGATAAAAGTAATGCTGACTGCAGTGAAAGGAAAAGATAAAATGAAAATAGCTGCCAAGATGGTTAAGAAAACCACTTAAATCTGTAAACAATAAATACTAGCTGTAATAATATAGGAAAGCTAAATTAGCTGGTGAAATGAAGAATAAACTCTGGGTGATTTTGTGAACAGTTAGGAAAAGCTGGCATAATATCACGCCCCCCCCCCCCCCCCTTGAAGTGACAGCACTTTTTAGCACCTGTGTTGCACATGGCAACAGTATTTGGAGCAGCATTCGCACATCCACAGTATTAAGTCAGTAGGACATACTAGGTTCATTTATTTCTCAGTTGCATGTTGATCTGAAATATAAGTAACAATATTGTCATATTGACCACTGCATACCTGTTTTACCTTCTTATACAAGTACTCACATATATATATATACAGAAAATAGGGTTGTTCATTTCCTCATTCTGCTCACATATGTATCTGTCTCCGTTCCGCTGTGCTGTGCCTGCCACTAATTGACCTCTGAGAGATCCTTTGCACATCCACATATAATAGGACATTATTTAGTTATACATAAACTACTCAGTCTTCCTTTCTTCCTTTCTTTCTTCCTTTTTTCCTTCCTTCCATCCTCCCTTCCCTCTTTCCTTTGCTATGTTTTAAAAGCTGGCATCATATACCATGCATATGTGAAACATCAGAGATGATTAGTACAGACAGGAGATCAGAAAACGATGAAGCATTTTTGAAATCCTGATAGGAAGTGACTCTTCCTCGTTGTTGATTTATTGATGCTGACAACATTGTTTTTTTCTCATTTTAAAAAAACTGAAAGTATCTTGATACTTGGAAAAATACTGAAGCCAAATAAATAAAGGAAAAAAAAAAAAAAACCCACGCTCTGTAGGATTGAATGTCTCTGCTCCTGAAAGAACCTGTATGTGTAGCTTAAAAAAAAGAAAAGAAAAGAAAAGAAAAGAAAAGAAAAGAAAAGAAAAGAAAAAAGGAAAAGAAAAGAAAAAAGAAATGGTTAAAAATGAAAAGCTTTCAGAGACGCTTCTTTAGAAGCATCCAATATAATTTTCAGATGCTTACAAAGATCCAGCCCAGAAGCTATTTTGTTTCTTTAGAATCAGAGCCAGTATTATTCAACCTCTGTCAAGTCAAGGTCTGGGAATATCACCACCTTTTCAAAAGCTGTCTTCCAATAGCCACACACGAATAAACTGACTAATGAGAGCATTTGACTTTAAAGTGTCCAGAGAAGGCTAAACACAGAGACTAGTAATTTTAAAGGTGAAAGTTTCTTAGATATTTTCTTTTAAATGCCATAAGATAATTACCTTTTTTACTAGCCCTTTAAAAATCACTTGCAGATCTGTTGTAATTCCTCCTAACACACAGAAAGATTCAACTAATGCGTCAGTGGATTGTGAAAACCACCAAGAGATCAAAAGACTTCAACACCTTCATTTTACTCCGGGAACCAAGAACATTCATGATAACAACAAAGACAGAAAACAGAAAACTTACATTATTTTAGTCTATAAAAAAGAGTAAGGATGAACGCTGCAGATTAAAGGATTAAGAAGAAAATCAAGTAAAACAGTCCCCCCATGCCTTCATAATGCTCAAGCTAGGCATATGATTTCTGAACACTTAAACTTGTCCACAGAGAGAAAAGCTCAGAAGCACACACATTTTCAAAGGGAACTGCTCTGACTTTCCACTGATGACCACACATACCTTCCACCTTTCATCTCCAGTGGTCTTGGAGCTTCAGATTCTGACTACACAGGCAGACTAAAGAGTTCTCGGGAACTGGGGCTCAGAGAATATTGCTGAATTTTTATAGGAGTTCCTAGCACTGTTTTGGCTCTGGCAACTAACTATTCCCCCAAACACTTCTCAGGCATGTCCTGGGAATTAGCAGCGTTCAGTGAAGCCTGCTTGCACCCTGTTTTGGATGGCAAGAGATTCGAATAGGATGGAGCTAGGCTGTTCCTTTGAATAGACAGGCCTTTGAATCATATGGAGGCAGCCAGCTGGCCTCCATGAGAGAAAATATTTAATTTAGTAGTACAGACACTGTGAACAGCTGCCATATTGCTCAGGTTGAAAACATGCAGCACCGGTTCACCAGCACGTTAGACCTCATTTACCTGATGGGTAGAAGAGCTGTAAGAGAGTACATAGCAGAGCATACAGTCTGTCTAGTTTCTGTGGTACTTTCCATAAGACACTTCCAACAGTAATAAATATTTTTCAATTTTATTATCAGGTGGCTGGTCAACATATCCAGACACGTAGCATAGCAAGGGGACCCAGCTAATGCCTTGTTTACTCAAGCATGTGACTACTCTGTAACTACTACTATAGCCTGATTCTGTGGAAAGTTACAACACTAAAGATCTACAGTTTTCCTGATTCTTCCAACATGTTTTCCTCAGTGGTGAAAATGAGGAGTAATTTCTGGTGTATTTTCTACCTTGGTATTAAAGAATACAGAAAAGATTCTGTTGAAATCAGTGGCTGAGTTCCACCTGTCTCCACTGGGTCAATGATTTTGTACATAGAGCCGAAGCTGCTCAGTGAGCCTGGAGATAGGCCAGGTCACATCGGCTGGGGATTTTGCCAGAGATGTTAACAAAAAGATGCAGACAAAAAGAGTCAGCTATGTGAGACTTACAGTTAACTTGGCACATCTAAAAGTAGCTGAAGCACCACTACAAGGGATACATTTACTACAAAGTATAGGGAGAGAAAGAAATTCAGAAGATGACTGTTTCTCACTGTCTTAGAGAGCATAACGGTATGTCAGGCCAAAATTCCCCCCTGTGGAAGCCATGGCCAGGATGACTTATTCCAGTCTAACAAGACTGTCTTTAAATTGGTTGCATGCTTTCAGCTATAATATCCGCAGCAGCCAAGCCAAGCAATGTGCACACTGTTTGAAACAAACCACACACTCAACAGCACAGTACCACCACTTCAGTGGTTAGAATTTCACATCTAAGACTATGGTTTATGACTTCTTGTCCATAGCTGTTGGTGAACAGCGCAGGGCCTGGGGCTCCTTGGTCACCTTTGTGGCTGAGTGTGCCAGTTGCATAGCTCTCCAGTTACACCATTTCTTTATATTCAGTGTAATGAAAGAAACCTTGAAATAAAGGAAGACAAAACCTATGGGAAAAACAAGTAACACCTGGTTTGGTAGATATGCGGATGAACAGTCAGAGTAGGCTTGAATCATCTGCCTTCATCCCAACTCTGATTCCTCATTGGTGTTTCCTATAACATTGGTAGTGATTTTATCATGAGACCTAATCCTTCAGCTCCTATGTATCAGCGACTTATTCATTTCCTTCTAAAATGACTGCTATACAAAATATATCAGTGAATATCAGAGAAGATCTGTCAGTCTGTAATGAATTATATCCAGAAAAAACTATATTTTTGGCTGAAAGAAAAATTTTAAATTAGGTGACAAATTGTGCAAAAGTGCACTAGCATTTGATATTAAATATGTATATGAACCTGGCTCTAATATAAAATTTCACAAAACACAAATATACACATCTCTTCTGATTTTGCACTGATCTCTTTCAAATGAAGATAAACTGAAACTTTCAAGGGATAAAAACAAGCACACTTCAGCGCATATGACAGCCTATATGTTGGGAATTGGAAGAAAACTTCTCTGAAAGTAAAAACTGACTACTGCATAATTTCTGGAACAGCTGATACTGACAACTGTTGGAAACACAATACTGGAGAGAATGGCTATTGGTCTGATCAGTGCAGTATCTGCCCTGGTCTTGAGAATTTTTTTGAAAAGAAAAAAATATATGCTTGCACTGCTTTGTCTTTTTTCAGTAAAATAGTGGTTGCTAATAGTTTAACCATTTAATAACCTGCTCTATTTATTACTGCATATTTAATGAAACATAAATCATTGAACTTTTCCTTCAGTAAAAATAGAGAGGAAAAAGTTGCAGCTTTATGGCAAGTATTATGCCACATGATCCAGGGGACTGAGCTAAGACTTGCGGTCCCCTTTCCTATTCCACTCATTATGTATCCATTGCTGCTAGTGAATTAAGTAGAGTCCCTATTCTAAACAAAAAGTAGCTACATAAAACCGTTTTAGTTATTGTGTCTCTGCTACAAATTAGAGTTGGAGACAGACTGGTCATGTTAAAAGTACAAGAAGTGCTTTATTGTGCTGAACTCTCAGTACCATTAAAGAGCTCTATTAACACTAACTCATTTGTCCTTCTTAAAGCCTTCCCACTTCCTTCAGGCCCTGTATACTACGATATGCTACTTATGCTTTAACACAGGTCTTTCACAGAAACTTTCCCCTTTGTGTCTGCTTTTCCAAACTGCCAGTGATGCTAAGTCATTATGATCTACATCATAGTTTGTGATACATGAGGTAAGGAATCGATCCACTGCTCCCCTCCAGGCAGCCAAAGGAATCAGGTGCCATGGACAAACACCTATTTGAAATGTACCTCAGGTAATGGTTCAAGGTCATTCCTAACCTCAACATCTTGTGAACACGCAACACTTCTGAAAGTCTGTATTTGTCGTTTTAGGAAGCCAAAATATAGATTCATATGCTCAGCTGAAAGGCACTTGTATTGTTTCAAAGCCATAGCAGCTTTAGTGATAGAGCTGGTATCAGAATTCAAGATGGCAGTGATCTCAACCTTGTAGATTTTAGATGGGGTAATATAGCCTTTTTTTTTTGCATTTGCTCTCAGAAGACACGTGTAATTCCCCACAGTGGTTTGTACAGACGAAATATGCTCTGTGGGTAATATTTCTGACTGATCCACTCCACTACTTAGTTCAGCTTGACTTTAGTTTTAACCTTTCTCCGTTGTGTTACTTCATTTGAAAACATTTTAATTTTTTAAAAAAGAATATCACTAGAAGAGGATACCATTCCAAAAATAAACACTGGTTTCTGCCACTGGCAAATGGCTTTTGAAAAACATGGCATTCTGAGTTTCTGAGTTTGACAATAATCACGCAGCAGCCACCTATAATCAAAACTTGGAGAATAAAAAAAAATTGTGGATCATCCCAAAGCTTTTAATCTGATCTTTTTTTTATTAACTGTTGAAGCATTTAGCCTGTAGTTTAAGTACATTGTGCAATAACCAAGTCACCTTTGGGCTATGATACACGTTGACTGTGCACAATTTTCTTAGTAATGCTTTATATTTTTAGATAAGTATATAAGTAAAAACCTGGGCTGATGTGAACTACTGAGATCACAAAATTATTAGTGAACAACAATCCTTCTTAGCTGCAATTAAATTTCATGCTCTCAACCTCAAGAAACTCTATTTTTTACCTGCAAGGCATTGCATCTTAATGGTCAAAGTATTAGACTAAGAAGCAGGAAACTTCAACAGTTCTGGATATTTTTGAAGCTGATTCTTTGCTTTAGGAAAATACTCAGCCCTTTTTTATAATGCTTTTCCTAGGTCTCATTCTGATTTCATGTTGATTTCCCAGCAGTGTATTTTCCTCCACTTCAGTAGAATGTTTCATGATTTACACAAGCATAAATGAAACTACAGTCAGGTTCCTCATCTTAAAGATGCCAATCTTAGTTATCATCATCTCTTTGGGTAATGTAAAGATTAATTAGTATTAGTATTAGCGCTCATGAAGTGCTTTTAAAAAGAATAGTAATAACTATGATAAGTAGTGCTGGAAGTTCATGGTGAGTTGCAAAAATGCTTCTAAGTTGCATCAATGTAACAGAAATTTGAGAAGGTGAAGATCTAACTTCTTGATAATAGAGATTTACAACCTTGTGAGATTTTACAACCTTGAAATAATATTAAATATAATAATGAATTTTTTGCATCATACTCATTCCTTCTTCCTTTTCCAGGAGTGAATAATAAATGCTTTTAAAGCATTTGAAATACAACTGAATAAAAGACAAACATACATTAAAAAAGCCTCCTCTTCCTTAACTCAAAGGAAATTTTATTCCATTCTAGCAAAGTAAAGATGCCTAAAAGTGTGAATTATTAATTTCTGTGTCCATTTTAAAGCCTCTTTAGAAAAGAGATAAAAGAAGTCTTATTGTAAAAATGACAATTAGATCTTCCATCTATATAAGATCATAATATTATCAAGTGGTAGTAATCTTACAGAGGAAAAAGAGAGAAATTAATGATTTTGAAAAGAAAGAAAATAGTTAAACACATGTTATCAAGGAATTTGTTAACTTTGTTTGAGGGAAGAAGGAAAAGGAAGGACAACCGCCTGGTGACGTAAAACTGGAGAGCTGGGAGTGAGCTGAGATCATAAAAACCCATCAGGATGACGCACAGAAAGTGTTGAAAGTAAGGAGTAAACTGTGGAGGGTCTTTAGGAGGATTTTAAATCAAACAGTCCAAATTTAACATAAATCTATATTGTAAATGAACATTAGAAGTCATGAAGGACAAGGCACAACAAACTTGGTATTCAAAGATTGCAAACAAGCCATAAATACCTGCAGATTTCTTCCCATATTCCTCAAAATGAAATCCTGCCCAGTACACATCACTCATCTGCCCACTCTAATTAACTTTACTAAGTTGAACCAATAGGCAACTCTGCATGAGCAACATAGTAGAAACAATAAATATTTTAATTTAAAGCCCTGTAGGAGTCATAAACAGGAATGACAACCTAGTGTAAAGACTCTGGAAACTATAGGATCTGCTTTTAAAAAATCCATTTCTGATATGTTCATTTTTGCCAGCTTGTGCCCTGTTATGTCACATATGTTTATGAGAGCCACTCCTTTCTTGCACAATCAACATACATATCTGAAAGAATTAAACAGAACATAAAAATTGTTTGGATCAATATAGAAAGTTTATATTCAAAAATCCGTCCTTTGTCCATCAAAATGCCAATTAATGATCACATAGATGGCATTTTTTCAAGTTTGCCCTTATGAAAGGGGAATCTCACATACCGCAGTAGCAATCTTGGTAAGACAAGCTTTATATTGGCATGAATTTTGCATACGTCTCATGAAGATATGTGTCCCAAAGTGGATCGTGAGCCAGGAGTCACACTCTGAGCTATATCATTTGAAGTTCCCAAGTTACGATCCATTATATCCCACAGATAGAGATCTGTGGGTGGAGAACTATATAGTTCTAAAAACAATGAATCTTTTCATTAGTTTCTGTGTCACTGAAAGAAGCCAGAACATACCTATATAGTTTTATTTATTTCTCAGCTTAATAAAGCTGGAAAGTTGGACCCAGGCTTTATAGAATTTACATTGGTTTGCATATCAATCATATCATTCATGTTAAGTTTATATTCATAATTTTGTAGAACTTTTTTAGTTAAAATTGTCAAAGGTATTTTTTAAACAAATCCGTTAAGAAACTCTTCCTGTTTGTTGTCCTGCCAACAAGAAACAAACAGGTGACACTGCTAATATTATCAAGAGATAATAAAACATCATACCCAACAACAGCACTGTGGGAACATATATATGTAGAAGAGACATGCATGTAAGAAGGGATAAAAATTCTGCCAACACTTAGAAAAGTGAATGTGGTCGAAGACCTAGCAAAGCACAGGCACAGGCTTTGAACCTTTCATGCTGATTTCATAGAGTATTTCTGTTACAAAACTGTGATTTCCTCCCCCACACACACACATTTAAAAAATAAGTATATATGATAAAAATAAAATGCTGACATGTATATATTTTTCTATCTATAATTTTTTACTAGGAAATGTTTAGCTGAAAAAAAAATTAATTACAAAATGTTATCATAGAGCCTCATGGGGAAAATAATTTACAGGTCTAACGTTCTCATTTTCTTCTGTGGGCCAAGTTCATCAGCTGGACTATATCTCCTGTGACCCACTTTTTAAAGTTATGAATGGAATAGTGTATAAATGAGAACTAGTGACTACAAGTTACCCATAGACACTAAAATCAAGCACCTGAGATGCTCCGGCAGAAAGAAAGAAATACATCACAGTATCCTAGATATACAACTGTATGTCAACAGAGATTTTTTTTCTGGTAGAAAATATATAATATATATAATATAATATACCTGCAACAGCAAACGGCATTGATATTTTGGAAGCTATCTACAAATACTGTACTGTTCTGTACTGTACTGTTGCCAGGGCTCTGCTCATTGCTTTCCTGTCAAACAGTAAAGCCAGAAGTGCGCTTGCATAGAATGGTATAGAAGGACAGTGCTTCACTGTGAACAGGAACTTGTGTGATTAGATAACTGCACATACTTCTTTCAGGGTTGTCACTTATAGATTTCATCATATAAGAGAACAATCTGGCAAGCAGCCAGTATTAAAGACACAATAGACAGAATGGCTGATAGGACAGGTAATACAGCAGCAAAGCAAGAGGGAATGCCAGGTCTACAAAATAAGAAAACTTCAATAGCATATTGCATTAAATGATAAAAATATACATTTATCTTTCAGAATGGGCTATAAACGTCCTCTGAGCAGGTGAACACAATTCCTCATTATTGCTGTTATTATTATCATTTACCCTGTTCTTAGGGTGATAAAATTTCATTAAATAGCAGTTCAGTCTTTATTAGTAGGTATTTAATTGAGTAGATTTATTGCACACATTTTTATTAATTGAACTGTGTCAGGTAACTATAAGGAAAAGGCAAATTTAACATACTGCCCCTTAGCTTTTGAATGTAAGGAACGTAATGATACAACATTACAGCATTTAACAATTTTCTTATTAAGTAAGTTCCATACTGAACTCTACCCCAGCCCATAAATAAAACAGGATTTGCCCCCAACACATAAGAGAACTGAGTCAAACAGTATTATCAAAAAGAATGAGGATAAAAATTAAGAATAAAGAGAGAAAAAGAAGAAAAAGCAAACAAATTAAAATAACGATACACTGATTTATATGACATGTTAGTCATCTATTATTTATCCTAAGTGCTTTTTGACTTCTCATCTAATTTCACTACAGCATCACAGATAGACTGTAGTCACCTTTTCCTGAATGTTAATAATTAATAAGCAATATTTAGCTTGCAAATAGGAAGCTGATGCATAGTCTTTGGAAAAGCATGCATTGCAATGGGTTCTCCCCCTGGGTGAAATCTGCTCCATCTGCATAAGATCATTCTACAAAGCACTGAGGGCTTTGGGAAGCAGAATCCACTCCTTCCGGACAGTATCTACAGTCCTTTCTTCCATTTCCCTCCTGGATTACCTTCTTCATACCCTTCAACACCTACCTATAGAAAGAGTCTTTCTCGTGTGCATATCGCTGTTTCAGCTCATCTCTTTGCTTCCAAGGCCCTAGACAGACACTGGACACTGCAAAGGAGTGTGTGCTGGATGTTTACACTGGGATGAATTTCACTGCAAGTGCATGTCAAAAAGGATGCCCATAGCACTGTCTAATATTCTGGGAATGACACCGGAAAGTTCTGATGAGGATTCTGGAGTATCTGATGAGGAGAGCTTGGAGTCAATGGAGAGCTATGCAGATTTACATCAGCGGAGAGTGCAGCTGGGGAGATTTGGGAATGTAGTGTGAATATTCACACAGTGTAGACATAAACAGTATATTGTATACTTATGTACCTCATTACAAACTCACAGTTCCTTAACTGAACAACAAAGATGCAGCACATTATAACTTTTATGTTTCTCCTGAGACAATATTTTCACACTTTTGATAAACTATTTTTCATTAATTTTCTTATTTCCACTCAGAAATGTCTTTATTTCCAGTCCTTTGCTATCACGTCCTGGGTATCAAAGAGAGTATAATTGCAAAAGTCTTTAAAATAACTTATCATGGTTACCTGGTGCTAAAGTTCTAGGTAATTATATTGCTAGTTCTTTCCTGGCTATATAATAACAACTATATGGACAAAAATCACCCCTAAGAATAAAATTTCCATGCACCAAAACATTCCCACTTGGCAGTTGAACTATCATGATTTATGCTACAGACTCCTGCTTGTGGTATGTCTACTCTAGTAACAACCTTTTGCTTGAATTCCATCTGCCACATATGACAATGACCATTTCACTTCATACTTTTGCTTTCTCCTTCTGAGTCTTTTGAGTCATTTGCCTTGTTGGCAAAAATGTATACGGATTTTGCTTATAGTTGTCCGGAAAGTATGAGGTCTTGATTGTAAATCTTTTCTGTGTGTGATTTTCCCTTTAGGACTAGTTCTGTTCCTTTTACTTTACATATATTAATTATTATTACTCTATTTTTAAAAAGGGAAGAGGAATGGTTCCCTAATTCTGAAGCAGTTTCCTCAATTTGGGAAGCCATTTGGATATTTTAGTGACACCATTAAATTGGCCATCAATTACTCATTGATCACAGTTGTTCCTACTAGACAGTTGGTTAGCATATTTACTAATCATGAGTCCAAACCATTTGATTCAAAAGTTCATTGTTGCTTCCAGGTGCAAAAGTACTGTAATTTCCCAACACTTGAGCTGCTATCATAATGGATCAAAACCAGCTTAACTTAGTTGCATAAGTATTTCCATTCAAATCATTTCAGCCATAACAGCTACAAATGAACCATCAAATTTAACTGTTTTCTAGCCAAGTATAATCTAGAAGACTGCCTAGTTTAGCTCTAGACCTTTTCCAATCCAGTTTGTCAAACTGATTCAGAATGCACATACCAACCTGACCTGTTAACATATCCTGTATTTCACTCCATGACCAGCGACTGTCTGAGCTTTCCACAAGACTCTTGACCCTTCTGTGCATAGGCTGGACAGTGCTCACATAATGAGTAGGTATTCAATATTTGTTTGTTTGTTTCTCATTTTTCACTGTACAGCCCTAGGCTATATCTATACTGAACAAACCAAGCACTGAAGAAATAATTACCCTTTACCTTGGGAGCATTACTACAGCAATCCTTCCTGCACCATTGAATTAGTTCACAAATATTAATCCATTTATCTGCACAAAAGCCCTGTGCAGAAGAGAGGTTATGCAACAAGCAAGTTACAGACGGGAATCTGAGGCACGCAAGATTAAAGTCAATAGTTTGACTTAAATTTTGACTAATTTTTAAATGACCTGTTTTCGATTATGCATAACAAAACGTAGAACTGTACACAGTCAGTCACAGCGACTGTCAGCTTCATTCACAGGTGTGAGCATAATGTGGGTCTTGAAGCAAATATTTGCATTACAGAGCTCAGAATTCTGGCATCCACATGCAACTCAGGAGATTTCAAAAAGACTGTTCTGAAAGGTAGGTTCACACACGGGGCAGACCATTCTTGCTTGTTAGGGAGGCGGCCGAGTGAAGGAAAGAGGCATAGCTCTAGTGGAGGGCCTCCAAATAGCAGGGACAGCTCAGCTTCCCAGGAGAATGATCAACATAAAGATTGCCACGACTGGAAGAAGTGAACGGGCTAATGTCAATGAAAGCCAGAAATGGAAAGGAGGCAAACTGACAACCAGTGCCTAAACACACATACACATACTGTTAAAAAGCAGATAAAAAGCCTGAGGTATGTGAGAAACAGAATCACAGTCCCAATGCTGCAGCTACTCAAAGGGGGAAAGAGAAGAAATATACACGTGTGTGTAGGGGAGTTTTCCAACAAGGAAGAGAAAATCTACAATGTGACTTCAGGTGATCTAAAGACTCTTGATTCATGGACATTTCGAAAGAGTGCCAGATAATTATGCTAATTCCATTTAATACGAGCTGCATTGTATAGTGCAATAGATGGATAGAGCAGTCTAATTTATGTATTTATGGCATGCTCTGTTAAAAAGGTCACACAGGGGATCAGGAAAGGGAAAGCTTTAATGTCTTGGCTACTATGCTTTGTGAAGTATTTTTCTCTACTGGAAAGCAGGAGACAGGGAGAAATTATTCCCACACTAGTGCAAATGAGTATTCTTGATTCTAGAAAACTTTCTGGATTGTAAAGTGGAGCAGGTAATTGCAGAGAGAAAATGGGAGACTCCAAAGAGCAAGCACTGCACTGCCCACTAAGGGAAGCTGTCCCAAATTAGGTCTTACGAGTGTCAGAAAAGGAGAGATTTCCTGAGAAGCCATTAAGAAAGGTAGTAGGGGGACTGTAGCTTGCTTTGCACTAAGAAGACACTGAAGGCTGCTAGACTTCCAACAAGGTATGGAAATAAAGCATAAACACTACAAACACACGGCAGTCAGGAAGTTGATTTGTTTTCAAGCATCTTGTTTAATCTGTTTTACCCAGAGCTTCTGAGGCTTCCTCTATTTAGAGAGTTATCTTGCTCTAGTCTGGTTGTCATTGTTGTTCTTTAAACAAAACATTAGCTTTAGAGGCTGGATGTCATTGGTGTCTTTCGGCATGCTTGCATCAAAAAATGGGAGGCAGCGGAGGTGGTTTCACCGAGCCAAAGCAGGTCCCCAGAGCCAGCCACAATATGATTCTCAGCCCAATAAGCAGCAATACCAGGCTGGAAAGCTCTGCTGAAGTGCACAGTGAGCCTGTGGCAAATGTGCCTTTCAAATAGGAAATCCACAACACAACAGAGATTCCAGTTTAGTGTTTGTGGTAATTCATACCCTGGAGGTCTGGCCACAGCTGCAGAGCAGTGTGTGCTGGGAATTTACTTTCCGTTGGATGGCATATGCTAGTAGAGTATTCTAACTTAATTTAATTTAAGGACATAGGCTAAAGGAAGAAGAAAGATTTACTTCTTTGTAAATTTTACTAGGCATACTATAGATTCCCACACACCAAAACAGCAATGGGTTATAGTCCTACAGTAGAAGGAGGAGCAAAGGAGAAGGCCACGGGGAACACCACAAAATTATGGTGACTCCTTGGTACCAATAGGATGGCAAACAGGCTGACACTCAGAAGAAGAGGCTCTCTTCCATTGAGTATTTGATAACTTTAGATGGACTGCAGTCAGATACTGAGAAACTGAGAACCACTAAGGAAATACCACAACTGTGAAGGAGTCCAGTAAGTGTTTGCAAGTGTTGACTGTCTTCTTAGCGAATGCTCACGCTGGTTAGAAACTTACAAACACCAAACGATGATGCAGTGTGGAAACAGCCTGAATTTTCAGAATGGATTTTGGAAAAGCAGAGATAATCATAAGCAAGCCAGCCCCAAAGCCTTAAAACAGGGCAGAGCAACCACAGCTACATTGCAGTAGCTCAAAGTAGACATTGACAGGCATAAGCATCGAGGGGGTTGTGCTCAGCTGGGATAAACTGAATGTGTTAGTGAATCTGAAGGATTTTTCTTCACTCCTCCAAGGCTGCATGCACAATTTGACTGCAGACCCTCATAAGCCATTTCTCTGTAAGATAAAAAATATTCCGCTAACAATAACTGAAATCATCTCTATTACAGTCAAAGACTTTATTTGATTCTCATACCATCTGAGCAGTTGTCCGTGCTGGGATCTTGAAGATAGGCTTCCCACTAGAGGAGAATTCAGAAATGCAGACACCGGTATTTGCTTTATATAACTTGCTTTCGTTATGTTCTATGAAACAGTTGTTAAACCAAGTAGAATACCAGTGCAAGAAAGCGCTGCTGTAATTTCAGCCCAATGCCTGGTCTCCGGGAAGCAACTTTCCCTCAAGAAGTGGCTCTATTAGAGAACTGATGGCAGAGAAAATATTCTTTTTTTATTTTTTTTGCTCAGAAATCACCTCAAAAAAGAAAAAAACCCTGAACAATGCAGCATTTCCTCAAAGCCCATAACTATTCTCACACAAGAAAACATGGTGACTATGTATAACAATGTTATCCAGTAACGCTTGCAGTAACAATGCATTTCTAGCAAAGACACAGCTCTTAAAGAAGAGACAATATAATCACTAGCCTGAATATACTTTTTTTTCATTACATGCTATCTTCTATTTAAAGCTTTATTTCAAGGATAGCAAACTGATTTAGTCTCAAATATATTAATATTAATTTTGTAGAGTTTCACAGATCTTGAGATCAATCAAAAGAGGCTCTCTGTTGTTCAAGTAATAGTTTATTACCACACTGCAGACTCCAGACTCTTTCTTACCAACTGGTTTCTGTAATTGCTATATTCTTTCTGTGCTCACAGCATTTTAGTGCTCAGGTTTAGATAAGGAGCATTTGCTTACCTTGATTGCCAGGCTTTTGTGTGTCTTGTTCCATGTTAGCATTACTTGATTTACATAACCTGTAATCTTTATCTTGGAATCTCAGCAGCATTATTGTCGGTCTCAGAGGGGCACAGATTTGGTCCTTTGGATTATGTGATGGTGCTTTTCTGTTATGCTCAAAAATCTCATTGAACAGGTTTTGAACAAAGAGCATCACATTGTCCAATTCTACACTTTCTATACCAGCATGAGTACAATGGCTTCTGTTTTCTGATTTCCTTGCTTTGTTGAACATAAAAAATCAACACTCTTCTCAGTTCATAGATCTCTTTGTTTCAGCTTCTCTGTCTTCTGTGTTGCTTATTCTTTCCTCTGTTGCATGCACACGTTTGTTTAATTTATCCAATTTAGCAGCCATTGCATCTTCCTTTCCTTTAAGTCTCTCCCATGCTGTGAAGAATGACTGTTGGGTCCATTTTATTTCTCTAAATATTGCTGCAGTGCCTACAGGAGCTTCTGTTCCCCTAGACAGCACCAAAACAGATGCCATGTTTTCCATAATGCCTGTGAATTCTCTTGAGCAGCCTTCCCTGGTCTTCTGTGAACTATGTGACAGTCCTAAAATGTTGTTACTCTTAATGATCTGTTGCTCTGTAGTGATCTCTTGCTCATCTTTCTCCAGTACTGCCAAAATGTTAAGATCCAGGGAGAAAGGACTAAAAATTTTGAATATTTGACAGGATTGCAATTGGCCTGAAGCTACATGGGCCAGACTTATAAAAGTATTTTGGCAGCTACCTCCAGTGGAATTCACAACAAAGCCTAGAGAAATAGCATATTGAACTCCGTGGGCACCTGGCTCTTGAAAAGACGTTAAAAACAGGACCTGTTTTTCTGAAGCAGGGTGAATGAGTTATTTTTAACCAAGGTTCATTCAGCAGAAAGCAATGTCCTGCTCATCACTCTGCTAGGCAGATAAGCACTGCATGCTCTGTGTATGGCTGCGTGGGTGGAGGGGCAGGGGGATGTCTCCTGGATTGCTCTGGAGATAGAGGGCTAGGACAATGGCAAAACCCAGATCAGATTTACTATTTGTGCTCATCGAAATTGTTGTCTGCCATTTGAGTAGCCTTCCATTAAAGCATGCTTAGTATGTCCCTGTGCCTAACACCGACACTGATAGATCCAGATAACCATAGATTTTTCCTTTAATTGCTAAACCCTGAATCAGACCTGAGAATTTTCAGAATTAGGAAATTTATCCATCGACAGCCTGAATTAAAAATAGTTTTAAAATATTTATTCCAGGGAATGGTGGTAGTGGAATAGTTTTTTCACTTTGTCTTTGAGAAGTTTCTGGTCCAGTTCCCAGTGGTTCACTTTCTATTTCAGATGTGATCTCTTTGATGCCATTTCAGAAGAAGGTCAAGAGATGATTAAATGTGCAGAGTGGCAGATAGTGATGGTTAAGGCTGAGTCTGCAAAAGAGAGGAATATTTGTGATAGCAATACATACCCTTAGTCTTTTTTTATTGCTGTTCATTTGGAATTTTAGGGTATTTATCCAGCACCTTTCAAGTATCAAATTCTCTATTGTTCTTTTCAGAAAGCACCTATCACCTACTTCCCTCATGAATTTTTCTTAAAATATTCTACTGTTTATTTCTTGGAGTCTTGGATTGACACTGCAACTTGCAGCTTGGATTGAAAACTGAAACTGCGACTAAATAAATAAATTATTATCAGGATTAAGAAACAAATAGTAAGATATGCTGGCAGTATACATTTTAGGATGCCCATTGTAAGACATCTGAAAAAGGCTTTGACTATACTAAATATTTATCCTATGAAATGAGGTCAGTTTTTAGAGTCCTCCAAAAACTGACACACACAAAATCACTGAACACTTTTGTAAATTTTGGCCATATGCACGTGTGTATTTATTTGCATGTTTGAGTATCTTATTATAAAGGTTTTAATGTTCCCTAACTTTCCTGAATAATTTGTTGGAAATTCTATAGCAACGAGGACTAACCAGGTCATTAAACACAGGGTGACATATTTAGTTATACAAAATATTGTTTGTCAAATAACATATCCATTGAGTTTCAATAAATGTTTACTATATGCCCAGCTATGTAATTAAACAGGTGATAAATTTCATTAGAGGTATTCTTGAAACAAATTGTTTTTTCTAAAATCTGTTCACTTTTAACACTTTTAAATTAAATCCTTATTTCAGTGACTGTATTTAAAGTGTGACTTGAGTTGCCTGTAGTTCACCTCAGAGGTTTTTTATTTTTACTCCTGCCTAATAAACTAAGAGGCATACCACTCATACCAGTAAAACCCCAAGCAAGCTGCCCTGTATCATACTTCACACTTCATCAAGATTCTTCCCTGTGTAGTAATACTATTCATAGGGTTTTATATTTGTTTGTTTTGTTTCTATGGTTATTTTTCCACTTACCTTAGGAAGTGTGATTGGTTTTTCTCAGCTTCCAATCTCCACTAGAACATTTTGAGTTCTCCAGAAAATCACTTAAAGCTCTTACTGGTCAAATAGAACTGAGTGAACGGACACGTGATTTATGTACTTCTGCCTGAATGAGGTGAAAACAGTCTTTCAGACATAGGGGGGAAAACACAAAAAAGGTTTCACCTCTTAATTTTTTTTTTAAATGGCCTGGTTATTTTCTTTATGAATGGCATATACCTAACATTGGAAGCACCACAACTGTCCTTAAAAATATAAAATATTCTCTTGTATCAATATCTAGAAAATAATTATATAAAAATTCCTGAATTTAACAAGTAACTTTTTCCTTCTCACCCATTCCGTGTCCCAGTTCAAACTACATTTTGTTAGAAAAATCCTACAAAGCCAGAGGGGTCTTGCTGCACTGTAGACTCTGTCAGATAAGTGGTCAATTGAGTTACAAAAGCAAGAACTCAACATACCAGTTGCCCTTGAGAAAATGTCTTTACAGCTGTCTTTTTCATAGCTTCACAAAGAGACTGGATACTTGAATTATTCCAGTCAACATAGCATAAACTTTATCCCACAAAGATCATGACAATTACTTGGGTAACAAGGATCTATTAAAGATGTAAAGGGCAAAATGACTGGATCTTGCCTTCTAGAATTTAGCTGGAAATCGATGTACTTCACAAGACAAGCTGGGATTTTCCTCTTCATTGTACCACCAAATAGGAAGGCCTATATGCACAGGTAAAGCATGGTCAAGGCACTGTTTCAATCACCATCTCACAGTCTTTGGAAGTGTTTAATTATCAGCAAACTTCCTGGACTGTGCCAGCCTGTACTCCCCGAGAGGGTGTCTTGTGCCATGCCACACATCTGTGTTCTGTCCTTGAGGCACTGTGAACTGTTCAGAAGAGGCTGCCCCATTTGGGGAAGAAAGACAACTGGGCATGTGAACACACGTGGGTGGTGCCATGCCACCTGTCTGCGGCATGAGGCATCAGTCCACTCCTGTCATACTGAGAAACAGGCATGGAGCCCTGCACACCAAAGAATTTTCTTGGCTTCACCCAGAATAACTCTTCTGGTCGGTGGGTCACTTTAGTCCGTTCCTAAATTGATAAGAAATCTAATCCTTATTAGAAAAATGAATTCAAATCTTCTTGCCAAGTTGAGATGAAATATACTTTGAGACTGCCACCACATGGACACTCAGAAAGATACAGAGAAGTCAACAAGCTCCTCAGGAAGCAAACAGAACACAGACAAGCTCCTTCAAATCAAGGGAGAGAGATGTCCTCCAATTCCACTTGCTACCAGCTTAGCAAGCCCATCTCAGCCACAAGCAGAACATGTTTCAGGCTGCTCACCTACATCCAGACCCTCACCTCTTACCCTTTAATTCAGGATAAAAGTAAATCTAGCTATAGCATGCAGGAGATCTGAGGAAATAGTGGTAGAAGCAGTTACATCCAACACCACAGACACTAGAGCTACAGTCATCTCTCTGTCTCCTCTAGTGGCCTTCTGTATATATATCCTGATCATGTAAACAACAGCTGCAGGATGTTAAAAGCCAGTAAAAGCTTGGTTCTGTATTTCAGGTATTAAATTACTCAAGCCCACAGAGACTTATTTTTGTTCTGATTTTAGAGATGTTGACTAAGTAAATCTCATGTCGACAAGAGTGAGACCAAATTGGAAGCTAATTTGTTGCTGCCTGATGTCAGGAACAATATAACTTGCCCACAGACGCCACAGAAAGAACTTTATTCATAAATAAAGCTCTTTGATAAACAGCCATCCTCCTCATGTAATTAGGAAATACAAAGGGCAAAGCTAGAATTTGAGTTTTAATAGTGAAAGATAATAAATCCTATTTACAATCCTTATAACAAAAAGCTTACTATAACACAAAAGAGATGGAGAATTCAGTTTCAGAAGTGTTCTGAAAGCATGCTGCCTCAGAGCTATAAATAATGAATTGTTTCTATATGCTAAGGGAGGAAAACAATGACAAAGTATTTTGGAAATTTTAAACAACATACAAGCCTTTATCCTCCACTGAAAATGCATAATTAATAATACCACAAAACATGATCTACTACTAGTTTATGAAAACATATTTCAAATACAGAAAATCACAGGCTGGTGCCTTTACGGAAAAGAACTTCATTTCTTGGGTTAAAATCTTTAAGCGGGTGGTCCACTGTCCTCATTGTAGTTCTCCTTGGCCCAGCCCAGAAAAGCACTTCCATTTCTACCTGTCCATAAGTGTGGAAGTTACCCTTGTTGGGTAAGTCTAAATAACAGTTGCTATTAATCACTACTAGTGACATCCATATTGTGAGAGTGACCCTATGGTCTATGCCTAAAATCTGAAAGTATATTAGGACAGGCATCAAATCATGTATTAATTGTGGAAAATTTTAACTGCTCAAATATTGACTGGATCAATGCTTCATTAGGATGATATGCAGAGATAAAATTTTTGGATGTAATAAGTGACTACTCCCAAGAACAGCTACTGTTAGAACCCACAAAAAGACACTGTTCTGAAATAGGTCTTCAATAGTACACACAACAGAGTTTGAAAAGCATTAGTGGAAGAACCTTTCAGTAATAGCAACCATAGTACAACTGGCTTTAACACTGTAGTGAGGGAGAGAAAGCTAAATAAATTCAGCATGTGGCTATGCAATTTCAGGAAAGAAGATTATGTAAAAAAAGGAAAATTAATGAAAAAAGCAAAGATCAAAACCTAAAAATCCAAAAAGGAACTTTCCAAAAAGCAAGAAGCATACAAACGGACTGGATCCTATTAAAAATACTGTAGTGAAAGAACAAGTAAAATGTATGCCACCATTCAATAAGAAAGAAAAGCTGCTCCAAAAAGCTTCCATGTGATCAATGGGAAAGCTAAAGAGGCTATCACAGGGAAAAGTCCAACATTTAAAAAATGGAAAGCTTGACTAAATGGGAAGCCCATTATAAAATGATAGGTCAAATATAAGCAGAAAATTAAGAGGTCTAAAAATAATTTGAAATATGCCATGCAAAGGATGTTCAAACTGACAATAACAAGTCCTTTAAGTACATCAAAAGCCAGAGAATTGAAGAAGTTGGGGACAATCCCACGAAAGCATTATTTGCAGCAGCTAAGTCAGAGGAGGTAGATCTGCTTGAAGTAAAGATATCAGAAGTACTAGACCAAATGGATAAGCTGGAAGTCATGCTTACCAGGTGGCATCACCCAAGCATGAGTTGAATGTGAACCTGCAGAACTGCCACCCAAGGTATGTGACATATAACAAACAGCCACTGGGCCCGGTGGCAGGTGAATTGCCAGTTATAAGTCCCCTATAGAATAATGGCTATGGAGGAGATCCTGGTAACTACAGACTGATGTAGCTGCCATCCTAGGAAAGATGGTGGAGTCTATATTAAAGAATAGGATCACTGAGCACACCAGACACAATTTGTTGGGGAAGAATCAGTGTGGCTTCTCTGAAAGAAAATGCTGTCTCCCTAACCTGCTGGAGACCCACAGGGATGTCGGTAAGTACATGGAAAAGGACACCCAGTGGACGTAATGTGTCTAGAGTTTCAAAAAGCCTTTGACAAGGCTACTATCCAAAGGTTATTTAAGAAACAAGGTTACAAGAAACACACAAAACAGGACAGGAAGCTAAAGGAAGGACTTACTATCAGTTCCCATGATGTCAAGTGGGGTCCCCTAAGGACCAGTGCTGGCACAATTTTTATCTTTCATCATTTTCCCCAAGGCACCTTAAGGAAAGAATGTGTGAACATGAAATCTCTGTGTTTCCAGATGACACTAAGCTGTTCTGTGTAGTCAGATGTTGTGCCAATGCCAAGCAATTCCAGAAGGACCTCATAAAACTGAGTGAGTGAGCAAAAATGTGGCAGATAAGCTTCAATGTAGATAAAAACACCTAGGGAAAATAATCCAAACCATGCCTACTACGATGCTGAACCCAGAACTGGCAGCTAAGACTCAGGAAAGAGATCTCAGTCATCACTGACAGGTCTCCAAAATCATTAACTTAATGTGCAGCAGCAGCCAAAGGAGCCAAGAGAGTGCTTAGCATCATGCAGAAGGGTCTTGAGAAGACCCTTTTGCCTCTGTATAAAATGAGCTTGATAAGCTGGTATCTTGAGTTCAATGTGCACTTTTGGTTCTTGCATCTCAAGAAAGAGGTGGGGTTTAAGAAGGTACAGAAGAAGGCATATAAAATGACCAACAGGGCAGAGCATCTTCTCTTGTGAGCAGAGGCCAGGGCTCTTCAGTTTGGAGACAAGATGGGTGGGCATGGATGTGACTGAGGTTTACTGAATCATGAAAGCAGTGAGTAAGCTGAATGTGGAACTGTTGTTCACTAAGTCCTGCAATATGAAAATGAAAGAACATGATGAAACTAGCATAAGATCTATTTTAAGCAGTTTATAAAAGCTTATTTACACAGGAGGTGTGGAATTTACTACAACAGAACATTGTGGAGGCAGAATGTGTCAGCAGGCTGAAAAGGGGATTAGGAAAAGTAATAGACAACAGCTTGACAATTTGTTGAAGTATGCTGTGGCATGAGAACAGGAAAGAGGGAATGGTGCTGTACACCTATATTTCATTCCAATATGAAATGAAAATATAGTTGAGGCATACACAGACATGCACATACACACACCTGGGAACTAGAAAATGCTCCCAGCTTCCCTTGCCTGCAGGTAGCTTAAGTAACTTTCCCTGCAAGAGCCTTGCAGCAGAGCTAAGACTTGACCCAAAATCTGTAGTATATGAACACATGAAGGCTTGCTTTAATTGGTTACCCATCAATGCCTATTAAGCTTGGGTCATACCTACATTTTTTCTGCCTTGAGAAGGAATAAAGTTCACTATGAAAGAAATGCCTTACCACAGTGATTTCCATACAAGTGACAAGAAGTATGATGTTAAGTATAAATATTATTGCATGGAGTATGTTTCTATTGCTCTTGAGTAGTACTTTTACTTCTCATTATTCATTCATTGACTGATAGCATTTCCAACATGCCAGCCATTGCATCAAGGGGACATTTTTAATAAACTTTCCATTCTTTTCCTATAAACAAAGTTTAAAAGTTGTAATAAGCCAAGAATTATGGCTACTTTGGTGTTTATAATGTGAAGCTCAGAATTTCCATAGATCTTTGACGATGCCCAAAATAAAATCAAATTATAATGCCCACAGGGGAGTCAAAGATCAAACAGTCCGTGACTCTGACAAGTCTATTCCATGTACCTACTTCATGTATCAAATTCCTTTCAAGTTCCTCTAACACTAGCCTTTTATGAAACCATCCCTATATCTGCCTTATTGCTAGCTTCATAAAAAATGGGACAGAAACTGCCTTTACACCAAGTGCTATTTTCATGACTTTTATTTCAGCCAAAAATCATGTGTTTTGCTAGAGGTAAAATAAAGTAGAAAATTAAGCATCACAGAGAAGACCTGTGAGGTTGATGTTCACTTCAAGCTTCCAGTGATGTTTGTTCTCCCACTGGATGTTACCCACGTAACTATCAATGTTGACTCTTTCCAGTGGGAGAGTTTGGAATGAAGGGATAAAATATAAGAAGTTTATTTATATATTCCACTTCATCAAAAGTCTCCTTTTTGCACAGTTGTTGTTGTTTTTTTCCTGAAATGTTTATATTCTTACTTAGAATGATGACTTTCATACACTCTTTATGGTGATTGATGATGGTAATAATTATTATTATTGTCTAACAAAACCAGAAAGGACTGATGGCTCCAGTGCACTCAGTGATGTACAAATAAAGACAATATAGTCCATGTCTTTGACAATTAGATCATGTAGAACAGGTAGATAAAATAATACATGCTATACAAAATTACCTAAAACAAAGAAAGAAGATAGATAAGCACATGCTGCAAAATTCAGTTTCGTACACAAAATTACACTGATGACAGAATAGAACTAGCTAGTAGAAGCTCCATAACTTCCTTGATCGCACATGGACATTCATGGATCTTGAAGTGGACATGCATGTACATGCAAGAAAAGCTTACCTTGAATTTCCAGCACTAGGAAACAAAAATAAGAGAAGCTATATCAAAACGGATGTAGTTTGCAGCTGTCCTCTGATTGCCAGTTACTCTAAGAGAACCCTACAGGTCAGTTGGAAGTCATTCCAGTTTCAGCAGATCTTGTTAGTGTGATAAAGGGGAACCATGGAGAAAGGGAGTTCCATTATGTCTCACTTTCTAGACCACAGAGGATTTGGCGGTGGGCATTTTCCATTTTGTTTGACTGATCTGCACTGAACTGTGTTGCAACAGAGCAGCACATGTGTAAAAGAAGTTAAATGCTGTGAAAAAATATGAACCAAAAGGCAATTTTTGCTATGTGAAAAGTGACTGTATAACAAGGAACTGCAAGAAATATGGCGGAAAGCCACAGTACATGTACTTTTGCTTCCTTCACAGTGCAAAGCTCAGAATAACTGTTTCCATGTTTCTAGCCAAGCATACCAGCAGATTCAATGCCCACTCACAGGGCATTGACAGTGGGCAGCACTGAGGGTTAAGCACCCGTAAAGTGGAGACATACCGTAGGCAAACTTCAGCAGTTTACACAGCCTGTAAACATACAAGTTTTGTTAAGTTATATGTCCTATTCAACTTCATTACATAGGTTTCAGTAAGACAGGGAGAACCACAGCAAAAGATCTAGACCAAAAATTGCACTGCTTCTTCTTCACCTGCATGCTTGCAAATGTTTGCTGTTTGGGGGAAAGCTCTCTTTTTAAGGAATAACTGAAGCAACATCTATCAATACACTGTAGCTGATGACATTGTTGTGCTTTGACTTTTATATATCCCTGTTATAACCTCACTCTCTCTAATCTATTTAGAAAACAGAACTCCATCTGAAAAAGAGGAATTTCCTGTTTATTATGATCTTACACGTGATATGTCAGTCATGTTCTGTGCCAGAAAGCATGGCATTCAGGTAAGCCTGAGGCTTTCTGCATGTTAACCCTGTTTGTTCACTTGGGATGAATTCATTCACATATTGCTATCAACAGCCAAATGCGCAGTTTTGTCAGAAGATGTCAAGATGTCACTATATTTGATGGCCAAAGCTGGACTAATATAGTGACAGGAATAAAACTGTTTTGGTTTGATGTGGTTTAAATGCCAGATGTTTTTCCAGCGTGCTGTTTGCTTCACAATTATGGGCAATGCATGTAGAATTTAATTGGCAATATAACTGGCAATGTTCTAGAATAACTCATATTTCATAGTTATACTATTCTTTCCTCTTCAAGAAAATGATTTTTTTCATGTAGCACTGTCCTCTGGAATTTCAGAAACGCCAACTAAGAAAAATACTTTTCTGAAACTAATTTATTTTTTATATACAGTAGTGCAAGCAGACTGAAAAATGCTTTCCTTCCTCGTGAACCTTCATATTATAGCCTTGAGCAAACAGGGATAGCTTTCTTTTCAACTTCATTTTTGGCACAATGATGTCCTTACTTAACCAGACTGTATTAGACTTACAGGCTTATAAATCTTGTATAGCTCTCCTAACTACACACAAGCTTATTGTACATGTATTTCAGAGACTGTGCCTACTGCACTCCAAAAATACTCATAATTAAAGTCATTTTCTGAGATCTTTTCTTCCATTTTATCTGACAAATGAAAGATTAAATATTTTGCACTTTCCTGGGGAACAAACTTTTTACTTTGAACTTAAAATCTTTAGAAAGTTGAGGAACAATGAAGAGAAAATATGAACAGCTAACCAACATGAGGGAAATAGTTGAAATGCTAAACATCTAGTTTTGTCAGAAAACAGATATGTTACAAGTAGAAACAACTTCAGATATCTTATGATAATTACTTTAAAAATCTGAACAGAAAAAGTCAGTGGAGTCAACTTTTCTGGGAACTTCAAACACGCTTTGAAGAAAGTCTGTTTTCAGCCTTGATCTGAGCCAGAGGAAAATCTAGTAATTGAGTATAAGATTATAAATGAGCATTAAATTTAAAAATGTTTAAATGTGTAAATTGTCTCTGGGTGATGAAACTTGTTTGGTAATTTAAAATGATTTTCTTTTTTCTTTTAGTATAGCATCTTCCTTTCACCCTACTCCATGATTCCTACTGAATGTGCCCAGGAATTGTTAAATCATAATTCACAGTTTAGCAAAAATAATAATCAAATTAAAACAATGCCGGGCTTTTTTTTTTTCTGGAAGGTATATAATGATATTTGTGGCTGATCTGAGGTCCTTTCCCCCTCAAATACCAGTTCTCTTCTTTTTCCAGCATGAAGTACATAAGCAGTAGCCACCCTAACTGCTTCAAGAAGAATCTCACCAATACACACAAACAAAAGGTCTTGTTCATCATCCAGCTTTCTACAGAATAAATTTGAAATTTTTTTCTTTTTTTTGCTGAGAGTTGCAGATGTAAAACCTTGTTTTGCTGATATATAGGATTCCAAAGTATGGAACTAACTTGTAGATATAAAACTGCTGATTGATATAAAACTTTGATCTAAAACTAGGGTGAGTTCTCCATCTTACCAAATATATATACCCTGGTAAGACTAACCATACCTCAGCAATATGTGGAAGCAAATGCATAAGTAGCCACTAACATTATGAAAGGAAAAACAGGAACAAGAACAGAGAGAGAGAAAAAAAAAGAGAGAAAGAGAAAAAATGAGCAGAAACATCCAACAAGATCCTACCCCCCCACCAAACAGAAGAGCACCTGGACAGTGATTCATTTGATTTGTGAGTGTCACAGGGAAATTCAGCGGGGTGGGGAGGCTGCAAGGACAGACACACACCACCCAGGGACACATAATCTGAAATGTATTTACTTCACTGCACAAGTATAGTGGATGGACAGTGACTTTAATTCTGCAACACACAGTATACACTCACACAAATCAGAGCTTCAGCCTGTCTGGCCCTGTGTAGACTGGCACAGCATGGTCCCAGGGGAACAGGACCCTCTCTCCAACTAGTTAACATGCCAGGTCCATGGCTTACAGTTAGGCTTCTACATGTGGTCATACCTCCTCGCCTCCAGCTTCTACATGGCGTCGGATATCTGCATATGGCATTATCCCCGCTGTGGGGGGACGGATGGACTATTTTTTTAACTGTTCTTTGCTTTCTAAATTGGATTTTTGTCATAAGCCACCAATGGTCTTGCTAATCATGTAGCCCCAAGCCAATTTCTTTGACTTCTGTCTTATCTAAGGTCAGGCAGCAGCTGCTACTGTGTTTTTTCTCACCCTCTAGCCTCCTGTCCCAAATGTGCTACCCAAAGTGTGAGCTCAGCAGTAGTTGCATATCAAAGTTTGACTACTGTTTCTTTATTTTCCAATTCATATTGGGTTAATCCAGGCAATTGCAGCTGGGCATGTGTAGTCAAGGTCTTATTTTCTGGGGCACTGATTTCAGGGTAGGCTACAACCCATTACAGGGTGATTTGATGAGCAGGTTTAGTAATCACTGCTGTAAGGTACTAAACCACTTAAGGCCTACTATGCTACTACATACATACATACAATTGGAAAGGACTCCTAATTTCCGTGACTCCAATCTCCACATCATCTTAAGGTCTCATAATAAAATGATTCCTATTGCAACCAAAGTTAGCTCTTTACAGTGTGGGACAGCCTCACACCCGTACTGGAAGGAAAGAAACTCTCTTCAAGGTAGTTTTGACCTGTGGGACTTCAACACTGACCATTTATTTGCTCAGTCCCTCAACAAGCTAGTCATACTGTGTGTGGAGAGCAGTGACATGGGAGGAAGTGATAGCAATCACTCACTAGGTACGAAGCTAGATTTTTTAGCATATAACACTGCACTAGCAACATTCAGTTAATGTTAGCATACTTTTTAACTGCTCAGCTGCCTACAGAGCAGCATAGCATACACTATCTTAATTCTCAAATAGAAAGTGGCTGTGGCTGTAGGAAAATGCACGTTCCCAACATTACAGATACTCTCTTTTTCTTACCTACCTGCAACATAGAAAACTGCAGCAGGATTGGAGAATCCTGAAGGCTTTTCAGTACTACTGTTTTCAGTAGTACTAATTTGGTATGTTTCTTTCCTTCCACAGTCCTTCCTTCTCCTTTCTTCTCACTGGATTGCCAGTACAGTAGATCTTTAGAAGAAAATCCTTTCTGACTAACTGTATGTATTACAAATACTTCCATGTACTTTTATGCATACAAATACTACTGTAAAGGCCCATGTGTTTTGGGCATCAATGGCAGGGTTTCAGCTGCAGCGGGCTGCAGGATGCCCTGTTTGGGAGGGGGCCATGAACCTGCCTGGCGCAGTTGCAGGTGGGAACAGTCCAAATTGCCCCAAAACTGCAACCCCCAGAGGAGTGCATGGCATTGCTGCTCAAGCGCATTTAGGAAATGTCAGTAGCTGGTGTGAGGGGGAGACCAAGGGAGACGAGAAGAGATACAAAGAGGAGACGTAGGAGTGCACACATGAGAGGAGGCACAGGCAGAGACACAAAAAGTGGCCCATGGGGGCACCACGCCAGGGCAGGGACATCCTCAGGGACTGCAGCCCTGGAGGACCCACGTAGGGCAGGGATAGCCCTGAGGGCCTGCGGCCCGTGAGGGACCCACGCTGGGCCAGCAGAAGAAATCATGTGAGGCAGCGAGCAGCAGAGAGTGTGCTGCATGCTGAGCCCAACCTCCTGCGCTTCCCGTCACCTCCCTAAAGCGAGAGAGTGCAACCCGTGGCCAAATGAAGGCAGGAGTGTAGACCAGGAACGGGGAAGAGAGCTATTGGACCTGAGACTGGGGAAGGGGAGGAAAGGCATTATGAAACGAAAATCACTTTCATCAATACACAAGTTAAGCCATAACTTTTTTTTATAAATTCCAGAGAAACTTCAGTTTAAAAAACATTGATAAACTGCATCACTAAGTTTCTTTATGCTTTGCACAACATTCTCTTGGCTCTGGTGTCCTTGCATTTTGTGAACTGCAAAGAAGATGTCCCATACTCTGAACTGAGCACCAAGTGGCACTTAAAACAAGCAAACAAAACCCAAAACATCCCTTCTCACAGCATTTTCAGATATTTATATTATAGCTAAGTAAAGTGTACATATCTAGTAAACAGCATGCAAGTGTTATAATAGGCAGTATTACTTTAGAAATGATTGCAGGCAGGACCCATCAGTGCTAACGTTGCATGGAGCTGGCATTAACCAGAAATAAGGTAAGAACCAGTGCCTGCTCCACATGAGTAGGGAGTTAGGGTTTAAATGATGCTATACTAACATAATATGAGAAAATATTTGATAATAAAAGTGTCAGTGAACAACTCATGCTATGACCTAAAGGGTCTCTTCAAAGACTAACTGAAGATCCCAGCTCCTTGCAAACACTTGTTTCTATCCAGTTTATAAAACTTTTGAACTTGAATATCTCACAGCTGTCACAATCAGTTGGTTTGATTAATATATCCTCTTTTGGGACAGCATGTTAGACACTGCAAACGCACCACGGTGTTCAGAAACACAAGGAGCTCTTCACGCAGATAAAATTTACTTTACATTCTTATCAGCTTCATGAGGAGGTGGAAATTGTCTCTTATTGCCCATGCTGTTTCACACAATTTACTCTCAGGTAGAAAACCATAGAAAACCATTTTATGTATTTATATGATGCTTCAAATGATATTTTTGTTGTTATTTTTGCAAATTTACTGAGGCCCAATATCATTATACCACACTGGCTCAAACTCTTCCATATGACTTTGTAAATCACTGTAAACTGCCCACCACTTTCTGCTGGATACTTTCCACAAGATCTCAAAGCAAGTAACATTAACCCTTCAATTTAAAAGCAAAAAAAATAAGCCTAAGGATAAAAATGTTACATGAGTAAGCTGACTAGAAATCCCAGCAGTGGCCAAAAACATCTGTAGGTGATGTTAAGAAACAGAGAACTCCATTTGTCACCTACTAGTCATCAGTCACCGGCAATAATAAGCCACAGGTCCAGTAACCTCCAGTAACTGGAGACATACTGTAAGAAATACAGTAAAAAATATTTGTGTAAATGTCTTTCTGCTCTTTAAAAGAAGAATTGTTCTTGATATGGAAAGGATAGAAAGTTTGCTAGACTGCTACAAATTTAGTCTCAGTATAGCCGCCTAGTTTAAAACTCAGTTAAGTGTAGAAAATGGTGGCAGGCTCTTTTCTTGCACCAGTCTTTGAAGGGTGGAAGAACCTCCTGCAAGCACCTTCAGAAGGTGATCTCTGTGTTCTCTGCTCCAGCTACCCTTGCCCTAGGTATAGAAAAGCTGGTCCCTTCCTTAGAAAGTTTACAGCCAAAATGCAAAATAATGTAAAAATGTAACTAAAGATGCAGACAGGTAAGGCTGGACTTGGCAGCTATGGAGGATGTTCTCACTGCATATGTGTATGCTCCTTCCACAGTGAGGTAGCACCTTTTCAGAAGTGAGCCAGGGCATAAAACAGCTAGGGCTAAAACTCTTTGTGATGGCCTGGGTGACTGAAATCTTCACCTCCATAAATGTCATATGCTGCTACTACTGCTTTCTGTGCTTGCTTTACTCTTCATTTGCAGTGCTTCAGTGTGTCAGAGCTTTATACAAATTACGGTGTGCTTCTTTCCCTATTGCCTGCCTCCCGCTTACAGACTTACTAAATTTTCAAGACTAAATAAGTGCTTTTGTTCCGCATATCCTGTTTGTGCCCCAAATCTTCCTCTCTGTGCTTCTTAAGCCAGGACTGATCAGTTTGGCCCTTTGTTTTCTGTCTCAGCCCTCATCACACTCATCTCTGTCAGAGGAAAAGGAGATAGTCAAAGAACCTAAGCACGTTGTCTGGGCATTCAGCTTCACATTCCTCTTCTTTCCCATTCAAGCCGTCTGTTTCAGGCAAGTTAAGTGCTGCACATGTACAAAACCTATTCAGGATGAGATTACAGCACAGTCTGATCTCTTTCTCGGTATTATCCCTTGATCTCAGCCCCTGCTTTGTCTCCAAGTTTGGAGCAGTGTAATTTTCCTCCTGAGATTTTGGTACCATTTTTAGAAAATTTTAAAATCTGTATGTCCATTGCCTGTACACAAAAAGGAGAATTTTGGCCTTGTGATGGAGGAAATGGCTAAAAGGAAAACTTCATGTGGCTTTGTTAGGGTTTTCTTGTCAGAACTGTGTGTCTCAGATGAACAGCCCTCTGTAAATCTCGTACTCAGAAGATGGAGGATGAGGCACTTACAAACAGAGTGGATTTGGAGTTTTTATAAATATGAAAAATACAGGATTTTTACTGTTTGGCTGCATGTTATTTTCAGAGGCTTAGTTCTATTGAAAAGAAGTTAAATCTCTCTCTTGTTGTGCAAATTTTCATGCATAGCAAGGTTATTACAGGGTGCTCAATATATTAAGAATCTGCAGAAGAGAATATTGGGTTGATTTATACTGTGTACGCCAAACATATAGTAAAAATGCAGTTACGTTTGCTATGTGAGATTTTTCAGTGAACTTGCCTTATGCACCCATACAGTAAAGTTATCTTAAATGGAACCTTGTTATGAATTGTTTATGGTCAAATATAAAAGAAGTAAATAAGATAATGTATATGTTCTATTATGTAAAGTCAAACAAAATCAAACTTGATTTGAATCTCTTTTGGCTCATTACTTTGCCATATGCTGTCCGAAACCTGTTGCGATTTTGAGTGTCATAAGTCATATGAAAAGGATACGAATGCACCAGAGGCACTGATGAGAGAGTCTGGCCATGCATTGCTGATCTACAGTGGGTCAGCTGAGTATTCCTCCCTCCCAAACTCTTCTTTAAATTGTGACTGCTCCATATTACCTTAGGAAAGAGAGAGTTCATCAACTTCAGTGAAATCACCTTTTTCTACTAAAAACAAGCAGAAAATACTTGAGCTAAATGTACACTATCTATTTGAAAGTGTTTCCTTTATTCATTATGAACAGAAAATGGGTTTCTTCTGGACATTTTATACTGTCTGGTTGTTCAAAATTCAAAGCGTTTAGGAAAACGTTCCATCTAGCTTTTTCATTTACTAGTCTTAAGATATAATAGGCTTCTGTGTTTAATGAAGTCATAAAGCTATCCCAGGATGCAACATTTGAAGACCAGTGTACACAAACAATACAATGTAACATAAAACCTATAATGTTTATAAATGTTTGAAGGAAACAAGAAATCAAAAATATATGGACTGGCAGAAGTCTGTCTGCTTAAATATAACCAGTCATTATTTTTCAGTAGCAATTACTCAACATGTCATTCTATGCTCAATGAATTCCAATCAATTACAAGTGATTGCACATCACTCTGCATCAATCAGAGAGGATAATTCTTGATTCGATGAGATGCAACAATGATGTCAATTACAGTTTGCTGATATTCTTTGATTGCATATTCTTTACAAATACTATAGCACCTGAACCGTATCACACTGAGTAACCTGGCTATTCTGTGAATGTGTACATTTCACAGGTTAGGCCTAAGAAAACTCATGAACGTGAACAGAAATGGTAAAATATAGCCTGTAGATTGAATAATCATCTATTATTAATAATACCAGTACATAGTATGTCAAATTGCATTGTGACATAAAGAGACTAAAGGATTCACTGGAAGATAATCTGGGGGAAAAGGAAGGAAATATCTTCTCTCTCTCTCTTCTGTTCTTTTCTTTAAAAATGAGATATATATCTGTTTCCTTGCTTGTTTTTTTTTTGTTGTAGTAGGGTGAAATCAGGAGCTGAGAGCTGTTTGACTCCTGGCACATGGGAGCAGAAGGCCTCTAAGAACCCATCTTAGGTCACTACAAGCTCAAGCTACCACTAGAGGTTTGTCCCACAAGAATTCAGCTCAAGTCAAGTGGTGCTATAGCAGCAAATCATACAACATGTCAGGAACATGCAAGCTATTAACACACTGAAGGTGTAACGAGTTAAGTAACGACAACAATGAACTTGTTACCTCATCACTAATACACTTAATGCTGTGACGTTCATCAGATTGTCTTGTGCCAGTAAAGGATGGGCTCAAGGTAGGCCAGCCCTATGCGAACAACCCAAGTGTATTACCAGCAGTCGATGAGGCAAGTGCTAAATGAAGGATGTGCTGCAATCTTCTGTCATTCAGCAATAGACTGACGGCTCTTGAGCTAGGCAAAGGCTACTTGTCAGGCCAAGGAGTAGCATTACAGTGTGACCAGTGCACAGACCTTTTTATTTATTTTCTTCTCTGAATGCTATCTGTTTGGTGGGGGTAAGAAATAACAAGCTTAACCTAGAGAATTTTTGGGGGCTTGTTCTAAGTAGCTTCCTTTGCCTGGATGGAAAGGAACCACAGGCGTCGCACCCCGTTGTGGTCCTACTGGTTTAATAAGACTGGTAAGCAACACAACTGCAATCCAGAAGTGTCATCAAGGAGAGGAATGATTATGTACATTCATCCAGAGAGAAGTGAAGATAATCTGTGTGCTTGAAAAGCAGTCATAGCAGTCTAAATTACAGCTGCCATTCTAATTGTAACTGAAGGGTAGAAGCTATGCACAGAATCCAGTGAGATCTACTCGAATGCCCTTTCAAAGAAAAACAGCCTTGAATTGGAGCTGTACACTGAGAGAGTGCTCTTATAACCAAACTGTAGGGTTACTACCAATAATTTCTTCCTCCTGTCAGGAATTATTCTGAAATGCTTCTTTTTTGATGAGTTTATTTTGGGTTTTTTTTCCCTCCTTTAAGAAAATAGTCACTACACAGAGAAAAGCTAAGTCAGGTGATTTTAAACTGAGGAGAAAGAAGAGGCGTAAGGAAAAGACTGATCTGTCAAATTCTGGGATAAAATCTGCACCTTTGTAAAATATTCTGTAAAGGGAATAAATATTCTGTAAAGAGATAGTAAATTTTAAAATTAAATGGGAGATGAGGATGATCAGCAAATGTAAGTGTTAAGTCCAGGGTGTTCCTAGAAATGTGAAACACATGACACCTTCTAGTCCTAGAGACTATCTGCCAGGATAGTTGGTACAGATGGGCACTTCTCTTGTTCTGAGGGTAGGGGAACCTCAGTACAGACCCTTCCAGATAACTGAAACACAAAAAAGTTATATAAAATAATGATGTTGCATTTTTAGAGTTTAGTGCAAACACAGAGAAGACCTCTTCAGATGACTCTGATATCCCAAAACAATCTCTTGCTGAATAATGAGAAACAACTCTAGCATTCACACTGATGTTCTTATTCTTGTTTCTGTTGTAGAGGGATCAAATGAACCTTCAGTACTCAGGATATATTTTCTGACAGTTTCTACAAAACCTGTGAGCACAAAATGTTCCCAAGAGATCCCCTAGTTTTTAAGTCTGTAATGTCCAGTATGCACAAGTAGCAGGAAATCAAAACAGTGGAAACAGTCACAGACTTCTGCCACAAGTAGCTCTGAACAGACTCCTACAGCTGTGCCTAATCAATCTCAAGAGTCCTGGGATAATTCAGACTGGGAGACTCACTGCAGCCCAGCCATGATTTCCTCCCTGTTTTCACAACTAAATTTTCTTCCAAAGTAGATCCAGGCACGTGGGGATATTGATCCTGTGAAGTCAAGATGAAAGCTAGAGGAAAAAAAAATAGGACTTTAAAACTAGGAAGTGCTTCTGGATCCCTGCTTCAGATATACCTGATATCCTTTGCTGACCTAGATGCAAGCATGGTCCTTGACAAGGTCTCTGCTGCACACTGTTCACTGCATCCTCATTGCTTGCTACACATTCAGTACTAATGAGTGTAGACTGAGCTAACTGAAAGCAAATGAGGACTGCTCTTAGCTATATTTCTGGAACTGCAACTTTTGGCATCTATAAATGTTTTTTTTTTTCTTCCAGAGAACACCAGTTCAACAGATTAAGATCTCTGGGTGGGAACAATCATAGTCAAACTTTGGCGAGGAAAAGTTTTTGAGGGTCAGTGTGGAGCCGTCCCTCAAAGCAGGAGAGGTAAGCACACAAAAGCAGCCAATGACCCGGTGAAACAGTGGTAACCTGGAATGTCAGAGTGCTCTTAACCGACTGGCTTGTCACTCTTGACCTATCCCTCTTTCCACTGGTGAATTATACAATGACGAAAAACACCAAGAGGAAAAACTGAGAGTTGCAAATAGTCAAAGAAGTTCTTTGTGCCTATGAAAAACCAGCTTCAAGCTTTTGATCTGGATCAAACAGATCTTATCCTCTACTTTCCACAGAATAGTGTGGTGGCTTAGTCTCCTTTCATTTCATTTGGCATTTTGCAAAATATATTCATGTTTTCCCCCCATTTCAAGTCTTTTGATATAACCTTGACCAGGAAATAGCTATGAAAGATGATTTTACAATGCTGTAAATGCCACCATGCCTCCTGTTTAGCCATGGAGTATTCCTGTAGGCTGTGCTGATTATGCCTCTGAAAAAGATCTAGGGAGAGTGATCTGGGAAAATGCAATTAGTCCTTCTGTTCTCTAGCACATCTCTTATCAGATCTGAATCACTTGCTTTTTTGGCATTGAAGAGATGGAGAGTCCCTAAATAGAAGTGAAAGTTATTGTTATAAAATGGATTAGAAAAATCTAGCAACTGCTTGGTTCATCTCCATATTATTAAGAGACTAAAACAGCAGGGCAGGGAAGTTTTCTCCATTTGCCAGTAGCCAAACAGTGGCCAATTTGGATTCTCTTCTTCTCTGATGGAATATCTGAAGCCACATTTCAGGCTTAAAAATCACTTAATTTTTGTTTTGTAAATGCTTATTTGTGCTTTAAATGTGCTAAATGAAGCATTTTAAAACTAAAGAGAAGATTTACTAGCCTTAAAGATGATCACAGTGACTGGTGCCTTGCCCAAGAGAGCTGGCAATTTAAATGAGTTATTGGAAAGATCAGTTACTGGACATGACCAAAGACAGCATAGCAGACGGAGTGGCTCCAAATCCTGTTTCATAATGGAAAATCCTGTACAGCCTATTCCAACTGTGAAAAGGGTAGAAGAAAAAGTGAGACTAGTTCCAAAAGCATGCTAAAACCAACCTGCTTACTTTGGGTTTTGTGTTTCAGAAGAGAAACAGTAACTTCTTGATTATAATAACAACTAGAGGGTAAAAATCACCAGGCTGCTTTGAAGAATACTTTAAAATAGCTCTGAATTTTTATGTGTATTATATCTAGGGTGAAATTCTTCCATATTTGTATAAAGAAAGGAGTACCATTTTCTCTGGAAAAAAGGAGCAAGTTTAAAATGGATTTTCTTCAGAAGACAGTGTCTCACATTTAGAAGTCAAAGTGGGATTTCCCACTTCTGATGGATGCCTGTCATTCATGTAGAAATTAACTAAATCAAAATAATTAACAAAATATGTAAAATTTTGCATTTTCAAAGCAATATGTTTTTCTG